>NW_024469002.1:0-158000 GCF_003184825.1 Aspergillus fijiensis CBS 313.89 | reverse complement strand
AAAAAAAAAAAAAAAAAAAAAAAAAACCAAGCCTCCTGATACTCCGTAGTTAGTGTCTTGTGCAGTGAATACCGTAGACAACCTCGTACTCGGCCCCATGGCATGTCTTGTCTTATTTAAAGAGGCCATGCCACGCCCATGCCCCCAGCCCTCAGCGTTGCAACCCTCAAAAGCTCGACTCTCAGCCTAGTCCTCGAGACTGTATCCTCTCGTTCATACCTGACCTAAACCCATACTGTCCACTCATCCCTCCACTCGTTCAACACCCAGTCCCCGTCGTTCACACTGCCCAAATACAATCCCTACCATTAACCTTACCTCCATCCAACCAAATCCCCTCCCCTACCCCTCCAAAAAAAAGAAATCCACAATGGGCGAAGGCCAAGAATGGACCAACAGCTTCTGGGACTGTTGCTCCCCATGCAAGATCTGTACGCCCATCCAACATCCACATGCACATGCACATCCAAAACCTAACAAGAAGAAACAAAAACGCAGGCTGCCTCGCCTTCTGGTGCCCCTGCTGCCTCTTCGGCCGCACCGCCTCGCGACTCAAGGACCCAGCCCTGAAGGAACATGGCTCGATGAATGGTGATGTATGCAGCAGCGCCCACATCCGACCTTCCCAATCCCTAATCCCTCAACCCCCCCCCCTCCCGGCTCCCCAGCCAAGCTAATGCTGAAACCAGTGCTGCCTCTACTGCCTAGTCGGCTACTGCGGACTGGGCTTCATCCCGCTGATGATGAAGCGGGGCAAGCTGCGCGAGAAGTTCCAGCTCGAGGGGTCCGGGTGCGGCGACTGCTTCAAGTCGTTCTGCTGCCCGTGCTGCACGCTGATGCAGAACGAGAAGGAGGCCGAGAGCCGCGCCAGCCTGCTGGAGAAGGGCGGGTATCAGGCTCCTGCGGGGATGGAGTATAAATGATTTTGTGTCTGCCAGTGGTTGCTGTAGGGGGTTGAGCTGATGGTTTTATTTTATGTAAACTATTTCTTGTATTTAATTTGATTGGCTGGGGGCGGGGTGGGATGGGTTTTGGTTTTGATGGGTTCGATGGCTTTGGAAGCGTTGGGGTTGGGTTATCTTACCTTTCTTTATTGTGGCTGCGGTGGGTCAAATTGTTGAATGGGTGTTTCGATCCAAGGCTTTGGAGGTTGACAGTGCTTGCCACCCTTTACTCATACAACACCTAGGGTGAAGGCTGAACTTAACAAACAATACATTTTGATATAGCGACAGTTGTGTACTGTACAAGACACGCTTCCTCGGCACGACCACCGCTTCTATCTATTAAAAATCACCAAAACTGGAAACACTTGCCATAATTCCTGGTGGACAACGCAACAGACACCCTCACCTACACCGAGCGCAGCACATCTAAGCAGCGTTGCGGCTCATGTCCGAGCGGAGACGCTGGTAGTCGAGGATACCCTCGATGCTGCCGACGGCGCTCATGGCGATGTCCTGATCCCACAGCTTGCGCTGGGCGAAGTCCATCACGTGCTTCTCGGTGATCTGGCCGATCGTGCGCTCGACGTCCTCGGGGCTGAGGCGGCGGCCGGTCGTGATGATCTGGCGACCAATGTCTTCGGCAACGGCGGTGGTGCCGTCGAGGGAGAGGAGGATCGAGGCCTTGAGCTGGGCCTTGGCACGCTCAACCTCGGCGGGCGTGACGCTGAAGGACAGGCGAGACCACTCGCGGAGAGCGAAGTGGCACAGGTCATCGAGGTTGGTCAGATTCTCGGAGACGAGGTAGATACCCCAGAGACTAGTAGCACATGTCGGTCAGTACGCGTCATCGACACCAAACAGAGACAAAACTCACCCAGTGTCGCTGTAGCTGGTGGAGAAGCTCATGAAGCTGTTGGCGAGGCCGTGGTGCTCAACCAGGGAGCTGAGCTTGCTGCCAAGGTAGGGGGAGTTGCCCATGGCACGGTCCCAGTTACCCACGATGGCCTGGGCAACCAGGGCGGTGAAGTAGTCGTCATCCTTCCAGCTGACACCCTCGACGGCAAGGGCGATGTGAGCGGTGGGGAGGGTGTCGTCACGGACTCTGACCTCGGAGCCGATGAACTCGGGAGTACGCTTCTGCTCGGCGGTGAGGGCCAGGGCAGCAGAGGTAGGGGGCTTGCTGGGCAGGGCACCGAAGTGCTCCTCAGCGAGTCTCACGAGCTGCTCGTGGGGGATGCCACCGGCACCGACCAGGACCATGCGGTCGGCAGTGTAGTTGGTCTTGATGTAGTCGACCAGGTTGTCACGGGAGATGGTCTGGATGTTCTCCTTGGGGCCGAGGATGGTGCGGCCGAGGGGCTGTTGCTGGAAGGCAGTGGCGTGGAGGTGGTCGAAAACGACCTCCTCGAGCTGCTTGTCGACCTCCTCCTGCTCACGGAGGATGACGTCGCGCTCGCGCTCAATGGCACCGGGCTCCAACTTGGAGTTCTGGAGGATGTCGGCGAGGATGTCGACGGCCTTGGGGACATCGTTGTTGAAGGACTTGGCGTAGTAGACGGTGTTCTCGCGCTGCAATCGGGCGTTAGTCGCGATTCTCAAGTAGACTTTTCCTTCCGGTCCGTACCGAGGTGTAGGCGTTCAGGTGAGCGCCCATGTTCTCGATCTCGAGCTCCAATTGGTGCTGGGAACGCTTGTTGGTGCCCTGTGATGAAATCAGAGTGTTAGCTACCGCATCTAGATTGAGACGGTTCTGGGAGCCATACCTTGAAAGCAAGGTGCTCCAGGAAGTGCGCAGTGCCGTTGGTCTTGTCAGTCTCTGCCCGGCTACCGGCATCGATCCAGACGCCAACAGTGGAGGTCTGAGCATAGGGGGAGTGCTCAGTGGCAATCTAGGTCCCGTTAGTGAGTGTCAGAAGCAATTGAGACCGGATAGACGACAGCGCATACCGTGAAACCGTTGGAGAGGGTGGTGGTCTGGGTGGAGGAAGGCAGGGTAACGGGAGAAGCGAAGCCACGCTTGACGGGCTGGACAGCCTTCAGGGCAGCCCGGCTCCGGAGAGCCTGGTTGAGGTTGAACGCTAGGCGCCTAGAGGCCATTGTGTAATAGATGAGGTAGGTGAATTGGAGGGAGGGGGAGGGGAGGAAAGAGGGAGAATGAAGGAAGGGTGTAACAAGACGGTCAGCGCCTGGAGATGGCGAGGTTGAAGTTCGGGAGTCAAATTGTTCGCCCATCCGCCAGCCAATCACATGACCCGCTTTTCCAAACCACCGCTTTCGATCCCGACTGTTTCCTTAGCAGCAGCACTCGGCCATTCATTCATTCATTTCACTGTACAGTACAACATACATCATACTACAAAACAGCAACAGCTTCAACTACCACCACCACCACCACCACATTTCCAATACATTATCCCACCCCCTCACACAAACCGACTCGCATACTGCCGAATATTGTCCATCATAGACACATCCTCCACAAACCCCAACCTCAGCGCCCGGGCCGTATTGAAATTCGGCGTCCACGTCTGCACGATGCGATCCACGTCCGGATCATACTTCTCCTCGACCAACGCTCTACGCTCCGGCCCGCCCACCTCCTCCAACGCATCCAACATCTCCTGAATGCTGACCAACAGCCCGGGCAAATTGACCGCGCGGGAATCCCCAAACGCCTCGGCGGGCACCTCGCGCGCATGCACGAGATTCCTGACCACCGTCTGCGGCGAGCAGATCCACATCTGCGTGTCCTTCGGGACTGGCAGAACCGCCCTGCGCCCGTGGAAGGGCTCGCGGATGATGTCGCTGGCGAAGCTGCTGGCGGCCTGGGTGGGTTTGCCGGCGCGCACGGTGACGGTGGGCAGGCGAACGGCGCGGCCGTCCAGGAAGCCGCGGCGCGAGTAGTCGTTCAGCAGCGTCTCGACGATGAGCTTCTGCGAGCCGTACGAGGACGACGGCACCGGCGGGAAGTTGGTCTCGTCGATCACGAACCCCGTCGTCGGCGCGGGCCCGTACACCGCCAGGCTGGAGGTGAAAACCACCTTCACCCCGGGGGTCGCGGTGCGCAGCCGGTCCAGGATCCGCCGCGTCGCGTCCAGATTGACCTGCATCCCCAGCTCGAAGTTGGCCTCCGACCCGCTGGACATGATCCCGTGCAGGAGGTAGACCGTCTCGTAGGGCTGCGCCGCGGGGAAGAGCTCGTCGACCACCGCGGGCGAGGTCAGGTCGGCTTCGAGGCAGCGGGTTCGCGCGGCGTGCTGCGCGGCGGTCGCGGGGACCGTCGGCGTGACCACGTCCGTCAGCGTCACCGTGATCTCCGGGTAAGTGGTTAGCAGCGCCGCGGCCAGTTCCTGGCCCACGTAGCCGCTTGCGCCGGTGATGATGATTGACATGCTGTAGTTTTGGAATGTCTCTCTGTCGCGAGGCGGGTTTTAGAGGTGAGATTGTAGTGTAGGTGGTGTCAGGTAGCTGCTTAAGGTGGTGAGGAGTGATGCCAGGTGGTAAAGTCTATATACCAGCACGCTGCGGGGTTCGAGCGGAGAGGATGCCAACAAGTAGCACATCCCACGGCTCCACGCCCTCGGATCGACCATCCTGCGTTTCCATCAATCACCACAACCTGATTGACCAGAGCCTGTTGATTTGAGTTGAACGCAGCAAGTCCGAATCCGGTGGCTGGTCATTCACTCCATCGGCACATAATCCGACTGCCGAGCTAGGCTACGACCGGACAACCGGCGAAAGTCCGAGTTATCGAACTTGGTCCACGCATACGCAGTGCTATCATATGTTGCGTTCTCCGCAACATATCGCCATAGATCTAGATATCTACATCCACCTGAGGCAGGGGTTACACTCATCAATGAAGCAGTCAACAAGCTAGAGCATACATTTAGACCAACCAGATATCGTAACCCTCGAATTTCTGTCTTAAGAAGTACATTTAGGGAAACCTAAGCAAGGACACGATTTGATAGAGCGACCAATATAGAGAAAAAAAAAAGTTGAAGCATTTCAGCATATCACGGAACACTCGACGCCAGTTGTAAAGAGCATAAATAATTAAAACATGAGAAAGCAGACCACCAGATTCTTTTGTTCTTTAAATTCATGCAGAGCGCTTGTAGATACCAGACACTATACAGTGGTCACGTTCGAAGGGCTCCAAGGTCAGCTGCTCCTTGGGCTTGATTCTCTCCTCTCTCATCTTCTGGACTTCGCGGGCGAACACAACCTCGGGCTTGGCGGTACTGTCGATACAGTTGGCCTTGACGGAGACGATGACACCACCCTCGTTCTTGAGGAACATGTGGGCGTTCAGGCCGACGATACGGGCCTGGTCGGGCTGGGCAACATCGGCGAAGATGACGTCGACCATGGGAACGAGCATGCGGTAGCGGAGAGGGTGTCTGGCGTCCTCGACAATGGGGATGACGTTGGTGCGGTGGGTGGCCATACCGATCAGGTCACGGCCGGAACGGTGAGAGAACTCAACAGCGTAGACGTTACCGGTAGGGCCGACGATATCGGCAACGTGGGAGACGGAGGTACCGCTGGCGGAACCGAGATACAGGACCTTGGAGCCAGGGCGCATGTAGATGTCATCGAGACCACCCAGGATACCGGCAGCCAACTTGGAACGGAAGGGGTTCCAGACACGGTACTCGGTCTTGGTCACAGCACCATCCTGCTCGGCGGGAGACTCGACGGCAATGCGCTTCTCACCGTAGACAGCTTCTCCGGGAGTAAGGTTCTTGGTGACGAGCAAATCTTCCTTACCACCACGGGCAACGAAGACACCGGCGTGACGGTGGGGCTCCTACGCAGAGAGTGTCAGTTGACAAATTTGTTCCGCCGTGAGAGCAAGGGAAACACTTACGATGATGACCTTGGCACCACCTCTGGCACCGCTAGCACCACCGCGGCCACCACCACGGGGACCACCGCGACCACGGGGAGCGCCACGGCCGCCACGGCCACCACCACGGGGACCACCACGACCACGGCCACCGCTACCGAGACCGCCTAGAGACCGCGAACAGAACGAATTAGCATCACTATCCCCAAGAAGGACACCGCAGGTCAGTGTCGAGTATGTCCGCTTTCGAGAGCAAAGCACACGAGATCAGGTCTGAAGATGCAGAACATGGAATCGCTGTGTATCGCAATCGTGCTGGCACACACACACACAGAGAGAGAGAGAAAAAGACTGCTCAGTCCCAGGTTGGAGTTGTCGTGAACAAACCTCTGCCACCGCGACCACCACCACCACCGCCACGAGGGCCACCACGACCACCACCACGTCCTCCTCTAGGGGCACCGAAACCCATTGTGTAAGTTGTATGTGTCGAAAAGTGTTGACGGAGATGAAAAGATCAAATGCTATCAGCCGGAAAAAAATTTGGCTGATGCTCGAGTTTGCGGTTGAAAACTTCCGTAGGTATCGAGAGACAGTGATATCCGTTCGGGAAGGATGAGAGAAAAAAAATTTCGGAATAGGGCGAGGTGTCGAGGAGCTTATATCAAAGACTTTTTGTTCAAAAATCGTCTCCGCACTGGCGTTCAGTGTTCGGTCGCGGCCGTGCTGCTCGTCGTTGTTGCGGTCGAGATTTTTCAGACGGAGCCCAGAGAATCTTTCGAAAATCAGGAAGCGCTATGGCGGTTCGGGTCTAGCGCCTCACTGCTTGCTGTGGGCACTCGTAGCACGTGACCTAGCAGAATAGCGAGATCACCTGATCGTGACAGCCCTGCCAATCGGAGGTTGCCTTCGCTGTCCGTCCATCAACCTTACGTAGTACGGCTGCAGTAGGTAAGCTACTAAGTATTCCCGGCGCTTACAGAAACACTGTTAACAAGTTTCGACCGGGACATTTACGTTTCAGAAGTTCAGCCATCAGATTGTACTCGTTACTGTTGATCATCTTGTTCAAAATTGGACTATTTACATCTCCAACGGCATCAAACAACACCCCCATCATCAGAACATCACGACTCGCCATAGAAGTAATACAGCGCCGCATATTGAACCGTGAAAGTCGACTGCATGTTCTTGCACGTGTCCGGCGCAGCGCCCGAGACGGTCGTCACCCGATAGACACTCTTGTAGTCTCCGACGGTCCCGTCGATCGAGGTGAGATAGAGCCACGGGACGGCCCCGGTGCTGCCCTTGACAGCATCGGAGGGGGCGTCAACGGAGCTTTGTTTCTTGGTGATGGCGATGCCGTTCTGCTGGGTGGCCGTGGTGTCGAGGTTGAAGACCGGAGTTGAGGTACCTTCGAAGTAGTGGTGGCCCAGAAGGTCCAAATTCGCCGGAGGGAGGGCGTCCTCCTCCACGCTGGGCAAGGAGATCTTGTACGCCAGGTCCGGCAGCTGCTCCAGCAGGGTCGGGTAATTGGCTGCAATGCAGGTTGCATTGTAAAGGCGTGCCACGGCGCCGATGGCCACGGGCGTGGAATTTGAAGAGGAGGTCGCACAGGTATAGTTCTATGGAGGCTGTCAGCTTGGGGGGACTATTGTCGCAATCGGCTGGGTAATGATCGGATACTAACCTGGGTGCCACGTCCGACGGCCACGTAGAGTGGCGTCAATCCAGAGGGAGATGGGAGGTTCGATGCGTACGATGGTAGCGAGATCTTGGATGTGTCACAGGTCGTTGCGCTAATAGCAACCTTCTCGATCTCCTTGCTCACCTCCCCGAGAAATGAGGCCATCTCTTCAGAAAAGTCGTATATATCGTCCAGCCATGTGGGAGCTGCAAGAGCGCCTGCTGCGAAGCATGCGAGGAAACAAAGACTGGGCCGCATCTTGATTGGTATGCCAGGCACTTTCTATGTTCCGATGTGAATGGGTATTGATGTGACTGAGATGAGGAATAGCAAGAAACGTCAACGGTATTGACGGACCGGCACAATCTATGTGGTAGACAGATTAATGAAATTATGCTCACGAGCAACGTCCCAGACGGACTCGCAAGTTCAAAGGACAGAGCGGAGTGGGTATAATGGAAAATCACAACGGTTGCAGAGAAGGAGGCAGGCAACGAGGCCGCATGGCCACGACGGGATATATACTGCAAGACATGATGTCTGCTCGGACACGGCGCTAGACAGCATGTGCAGGAAGTCGAAGCATTGAACCGGCTTTTCGAAACCCACAATTGCTGTATGCTATAAACAGCCTTCGACTCACAGGGATCCTCAAGCCGCCCGTGGGGAGGAGCTGATATCGCGTTCGATCATTGGCCCATGGATGCGCCGGGGGGAGATCCTTCAGGCCCTCCGCAAAAAAAGCCATTGAAGACTTCTCGGTACGTAATGCCAGCAGCAGCAAAAAAGGTCACCACACGAAACGCAGCCGTTTCACCCAGCGTCTGCGCTGCAGAATGCCAGGTGGTCGTCGTCCACCATGATTGGAATATCTGCAGATCGGGAGCCTGCAGGCTTGTTTGGCCGGACGATGGTGATTGGCGCCAGCCTCTCAAAATATTCCGCTTTAATCTATCGACAGCTAAGAATAGGAGGGATGGATAGATGGGATATGCAGGCTGGAAGACTAATATCTCACCGAAGGAGGGGTCGGCGCTTAAAAGCAGAGCGCTTCTACTAGAATCTTACCCATGCGGGTTAGCCTGCAGACTCCCGCCAGATTCCACCACTGGCCCGACTAGCAGCCCCCCTCCCCCCCCAGTCAATCTCTAAATCGTCGGTGAAGACGGCAACGGCACTGTAATTTACGGGGTGGTTCTATTCTTGATCCGTTCGCTTCGGCTTTAGTTATTTTTGGATGTGCCAATGCTACCCAAGTTGCAGTCAGGAAGGAGTCCTGAGCGCTGCCCTAACTTATCTATAGCATGCGGGTACTATATCACTCAGACCGCGGTTGATAACGATGCGTGCCCTAATTGCGCTCGCCATTGTCACATCTTGATCTGTACAGGACATCATGAGTACTCGGGCTTGAATCATGCTCATGACATGAGTCGTGTACTAGGCAAGCTTGACTCCACAGGAAGAACAACTGATCCGGTCGAGCGGCAGCATAGGTAGGCACACCTGAGAATTAGAAGTAGTCTCCTACTTAGGCTGTGATGATTGAGCATCCATCAATGTTACAGTCCATTGCTTGTTGAAAATCTCATGGACGTGTTGCTCGATCCGGTCAAGGGGAAATGAAGAAGTTCGAATTAAAAATAGAACCATCACCGACGCCATCTGCAAGATAGAGCAGGGGGAGGAAGCATGCAAATCCCTATCCACAATCATCTCGCCACTATGCTACAGTACCACCTCTGAAGTGTCTTCCAGGGGTCTCGCCGTTCGCAAGACAGCGCCAGGCTCCTTATCAGAGAGATTGGAGAACCCTGGAACACATGATTTTGGTATCAACATCCTTTCATCTGGCAAGCTCACTCAAATATGTAGATCCCTGACACACAATGAGATGATGAAAGACATTCATTCATCCGTCTGCGTCATTCAGAGTCTCAACGTTGCCCACCTGACAAGGCCCTGAGTCTCCCCCTCCGACAATTTCTGGGCGCCTAGTCCCCCAAGAGGGGTTCTCCAATCCGTCTCGGAGCCATATAGTAGTCGGACCTCCGCGGGGCTTCATTGCAAAGCCAGCACGAGACTTGGGGATAGGTCTGATCGCAGGTGGCCCACCTTCTTTATCTCGCTTGACTCGGTGGAATTGAGTTTATCGCGACTCTGCTCCGCTCTTTTTCTGGCTTGGATCGTGAAGTCACTTGCGGTCATTCGAGCCGGAGGAGGGGCCATGACTTGTCACTGCTCGAGCTAGTGGATGAGCCATGGCTATCTAACAGGTTGCATGATCCTGTGGCTCTGAGGGTGTGTGTGATACCTCTCCTGTTCGTGGTGTATAATCAAGAATTGGGGCGATGTGACCTTACGCTTCGAGAGATGTTTCAATGGCCCTTCATTATGATATGGTATCTGGTAGCTACTGTACCTCTAGAGTGCAGAGGGAAATCGTCGAAGGTGACTGAACAGGACAGGAAGACAGACAGGAACCTGCTGATCGACCTACCTATTTTTGGCCAGTCACATGCCGGTGGTCCCTTTTCGCCCCGTGCAGCGTGGTTGTACATCGTTTTCTTGTGGTTTGCACTGGCTCTTGGGAGGTGGTTCATCTGCGGTCATTGTTTATGCATCCACCCATGCAGTAATCATGTTCGTCACACCTTCGAGTGGAAGGAACGCTAGCTCACCCACCGCCTAACCTGTGGTCATATTCCTACTGTTGTCGCAGGGGTGTGAATTGACTTGTTGATTCATGTCGACTCCATCGTGAGGTTTGCCAATGCCATTATCTGGTAAGGAGAGTATGCTGATGCTGGCCATTGATGTCACCATTTCCTGCCGCGTGGAGGTGTAAACAGTGCACAGTATACAATATCAGATTTGCACTCCTGAAATGCATCTATACCACTCTCAGGGTTCTCATCAAATCGCGCAACAAACGTATCACATGTTATTCGCACGCTTACACTCTATATCACAGATAATACGGCTGGCAGTATCTAGTCTACTCTTACTAGTGGAGAAGGCGTGATATAAAAAGAAACACACGCTACTCTAGTCGTCTACGTTTACCGACGGACTTCCGGACCGACGGGCATTATTCGGAGGGTTGAGACCGACCAGCATGAAGCGATAATGATACCAACACTGTATGTAGGCCTTGCGTATTCACATCAAACAAAAGAAAAATCCAATTCATGACCGTGGCCTGGACCCAACAACGCCCTCGATAGAATACAGAAACGTATGTGGCAAGACCGCACGTGCCAGGTCTCAATTGACGCCGGCTTGGCTGAAGCCCTCTTGTCGCCAATCATCCCCATGTAACTGTTGGCCTGCGTAACTGCCCCCTCCGGCGCCGCTTCCGCCTCCCCCACTGCCTCCGCCGGCCATTGCTGCCGCAGCGGCGGCACCTAGACTTGCGGCGCTATGTTTCTCGATCTCCATGGAGCTCATCATGTACAGCATGACAAAGATCAAGACATGTAGAGCCACGCAGTATCCAGCGAAGAGATTGCGGCTGGTCCGGTTGGCGAGGATGATGCGCGTCAACGAGAACACAATCCGCTCGGGCAAGGACATGCGCTTGTATGCCCGCGCAGACTCGCGGCCACGGAAGGCTGCAAAGGGTGAGATCTGGGCTTCGTAGGCGGATTGATAGCGGTCGAGAGAGAGTCCCGACGGAGTGTCCGCACTGGCGTGGACGGAGGAAGTGTTCGGCTTGTTCGCGTACGCAGATGCGGATGACGATCCACCCGGGCCGCGGTTGTATGTCGACACGTAGCGGGTCTTCTCATAGAGGCTGAGGTTGTCCTTTTGCAGAGAAGCAACTTCCTGTCTCAGGGACTTTACCGTGCCGTACAGCTTGGATAGCTCTTCCTCTAGCTCGGCATTCTTCTTCTTGAAGCGATCACGCTGCGCTTGGATCATGGGCAAGAGACCGGAGCCTCCGCCAACGGCCTCGCCTGCCCGGATGGAGTCCATAGTGTTGGCAGATGCAGCGGACTGATCAAAGCCTGAAATGATAGAAGATGTAGGTGACACCGCCCCTCCTCTCCGGGATGAGTGGGGGTATTTAGACGTATAAGTTCCGGCAACGGACATAGCTGATGATGGGAACGCATTTGCGGCTTCCTCTTGAACACGAAGAAGGTCGTTCTCCAGTGTCGTGGACAGTTTCTGGGACTTTTCGAGCTCCTCTTTGGTTGTCGAAAGATCGGCCCGCAGGGCCTCGAGCTGACCCTGGAGGTCCCGGTGTGAGACACGCAAGATGGTGAGCTCGTCAGTCAGTTTCTTGTTCCTAGCGAGCAACAGTTGCTCTAGGCTATTTTTGGAACCCTCCTTTGCCTTGGTTGCTGTGCCGTTGGTAGGGCTCGTGGAGTCCGCAGAATCTCCAGCTTCGTCATCATCCCCCGGCGAGAACTCGATAGACTTGTCCAACGTCAGTAGAAATCACCCTCCTTAGATTTGGTGTATGATGCTTACCTTGATCATCTCCAATTCCCGACGAATATCTTCGTAGTCGGCCACCTTTTCCAATCTCGAGCGCAGTTCTTCCTTCTCAGCAGTGGCACTCTTGATCTGTCTCTCGGCTTGGGAGTACTTCGATTCCCAGGAATGTCTCTCGGACTCCCTGTCAAACCGGGCCGCATCCAATTTGCGTAGGAGAGAAGAATTCTCGGATTGCAGACGCAGGTATGCAGGGTCATCCTCCACCGAGGCAGCTTGTTCGGCCTGAGAATGAGAGACGGCCTGAGCCAGCTCGAGCCTGAGTTGTTCGTTTCGTGCCTCTACCTCTGCTAGGCGCAAGCTTGTCTTCTCTAACTCCGCGGAAACCAGCTCCAACTCAGCGGCACTAGCACCATGCTGGACGCCTTCGCCCTCATCGCCATCTTGTCCCAGTCGCTGTGATACCTCGTAGCTCGCTTTGAGTTCCTTGACCAAGCGCTCCTGATGCTCCACCTTCTCCTCCAAGCTTTTCTCCTTGGCAGTCCAGTTGTTGGTCTTCTCCGACAACACCGCTGACCAGGACTCCTCGACCTCTTTGATCTTCGTTTCTTGGCCCTCCTCTAGTTTTCTCCGAGCTGTCCGCTCCTCCTCCAGGCGCTTTTCAGTATCCTCGAGTTGCGATGTAAGGCGATCGACGGACCCCTGTAGTTGGTCCCGCTCGGAGGTCAATTTGGGGACGGTTTCCTCGGAATGAACCAGAGAATCGACGGAGGCTTCGAGAAGGGGGTACGGGTCGGGTGCTTCGGAGAGAGACGAGTACAACTGTAGGAACGCGGACGATGAGGCTTTCCCCTGATTTGTCAAGAGATCGATAAAGCTTTGATAAGCTATACAGTATGTTAGCCGTGACGCAATGGAGATCCGCAGTGTCAACGCAGCCGACCTTTCAAGAGACCCTTGTATTCTGCCAATTTCGAGGCATCATCCAATTTCCGGAAGTCCTTTGTCTTCTGGGCGAGATCCTTCCTCTGCACGAGAGCGTCGCGTTGCTGCGCAACGATATCCGAAGCGGTACTGTCTAGCTTGGCGACGGTGTTGGCGAGATCGATGCCTGATAGAGGCCAAAGAGATTAGCGCTTCGCTTTTCGGGCTGTGTTCAATGGGGAGACGGTGCGACATACCTCTCCAGGCTGCGATGGCCCGCTGGAACTTGTTTGCGCCCTCGGGAAGCTTGCCGGTGGTGGCCCTTTCGGCCTCGTGGCCCTCCTGAGGACTAGTCTCAGGGACAATGGCTTCCGTGATGGCGAACGCATCCATTTTTGCGTGTAGAATACTTGACCCGCCTCAGTGTTCCAGTAGATAGCACAGCAACCCCCATCCGACACTGCACCCGGTATTACCGCTTTTTCTGGATGAGAGACAACCGAATGAATGAAGCCAGTTAACGTAAATGCGATGCGGAGGCACGGCGACTCCGATCGGCCCGATGATCTTCCGGATAACAACAATCGGGCAACGTCAGATGGGTGGTGGATGATAAACAAGTAAATGGCTAGACTATCAGATGGCTCAGTTCATGAAAGTAAAGAGAGACTCTTGCTTATTAGCTAAGGAGTTGGTGCGGTGTGGGAAAAGAAGGTGAGGCTCGCGATGCCCGCTGATTCAACGCTGTCTCCCTTGTGTGTCTCCGTACAATGCAGATCAGATCGATTGCCGGATCTTGCTCCTGTCTACTTATTTATAGCAATCATTGCACACGTTCGTCTCGGCCAAGTCAATGATAGCTGTTGACAGAAGGACGTGTCCGGCTAGAATCTTACGACATATCACATGTGCGGTTTATGTCGATCTTTACCATCATCTTTTCCTGCTCATGGCGAGGCACGTCGGTTCAGCTTGTTTGGCCTGAAAGTCGCCTGTGTCATGTTCATACAGCCTGAGATTGCCATTGCAAGCCATATGAGGGTGATCATGATCATGCAGCTGTCAGCAGTTCCTTGCCATTGCATGAGATATACCGTGTTGCATGAAAGTGACATGGTTTATCGTAATTCATACTTCATACTTCATACTTCATACTTCATGTCTGTTGATGGTTGACAGAAAAGGCCCACCCTGAGTCAGCACCACCTGGCAGGCTAAGCCAACCCCGGCTCGGGCCCACCGCCTAGGCAGCCAGTCCCATACTAAGTTACTCAAGTACTCCGAGGTCCTTCAGTTGTCGTGAAACGCCCGCCCGCCAAACACCCGGAAGCTTCCCAAGTTCCTGACCATCCCCTCAACAAAAATTTCTCTTACGACACTGGAGCTGGTCTCATCATGGTGTCCGAAGAGGAGGGCGTCAGCCCGCGCAAACGGCGGAAGATCAGCCCTCCTAAGGCAGCTCCATATGTTCTGCGATCGCTGTTTGATCAGGTTCCCTTGAATCCCGACGATAACGATGACGAAGTCCACATCACTACTGTTGAGTATTGGAGTAAGTCTCTTTGGACCTCTGCCATTGAGCATTCACACGTCCTTTTCTGACGAATTCTCTGCCAGATGACAATTTATACATTGGGACATCTGCCGCCGAGATTCTTCACTTCGTCTGCCTTCCACCGGACCCCTCGGACAAGTCGAACGAACCGTCGTTTATCCTAGCTTCCCGATTACCGATTCCCTTCGCCAACACCACTTCTACGGCGACCAAGTCGCTTGGGATACAACATATCCTCTTGTTACCAGCTGTCAACAAGGCTTGTGTCCTATGCAATGGGGCTGTCACCTTCTACATGCTACCGGAGCTTAGTCCGGCTTTCGGGAATACCAAGGTCAACAATTGTTCCTGGATCGGAGGAGTGGATCTCAACACGGGCGCGGATGAGCAGAGTGAGCAAGTGGTCATGATCGCGGCGCAGAATCGTACTATGCTAGTGAGGATAGGGGAGGAAGCTCGACGAATCAGGAACATTGAGTTTCCTGGATGCCTGGTCGCCGCGCGTAGAGGGATCATCGCCTGTGCCGCAGATGCACACTCGTACTCCCTCGTCGATGTGGAGAACCAGCAGAAAATACAGCTGTTTCCAATCTCCTTCTCGAACGAGAATTTCGAACCTAACCAAGTCCACGATGTGTCGACAGCTCCGCCCTTGAAGTCGCCGACCTCCCCGTTCTTCGCCCATTCGCCCACCTCAGAGAGTCATTTGTTTGAAAGGAGCTTCAGCTCAAATACAAAGTCTGGCTTGTTGCAACCACACGGACACAAGCGATCAGGCTCGGCCACCTCGGAGCTCTCGCCCGAGTCGGGAACACCAAGACGCTCGCTATCGAAGGAGCGCGCAGGGAGCGCATCTCCCAGGCGAAGTATGGAGAATCCACCGCGTGATCCAGAATCTAGCTCGGAGGAAAGGAAACCACTTCCCCTTCTTCCAAAGCCGACGCAACTGAGGCCCCATATTCTATCGCCGACCCCGTCGGAATTTCTGCTTGTGAGGGGCACGGACGAGTCGGAGCCTGGAGTCGGTATGTTTGTCAACATTGACGGCGACGTGGTTCGTGGCACAATCACCTTTCACCAGTATCCGGAATCCATTATCATCGATAAAGGCAACGAGAACAACATGATTCATTCGCCCGACAACACCCATGAAGAACTGCTGCTTGCAGTGATAGAGGCAGAAAAGGAAGGACAACGCCGCAAGTTCCTGGAGGTTCAACTATGGGATGTCGATCCCGGGGAAGCGGACGAGCATAAAACGTGGGTTGAGATACCGTCTTCAGACGTGCAGCCGACGCATGTGGGACTCAACCATACGATAAGTCCGAGTCAGCTGGAGATCGCCGAGATGGGCAAGCTCTTGCAGATGGTGCGCCTGAAAACGCCGTCGCTGTCACCGCATGTGCCTGCTACCGATCCGAGAACGCAGGCGTCGATCGAACAGCTACAAAAAGAAAAGGAGCTATTCGAGGGCCAGGAAGGGACTGGTGAGGCCGAGCGTGGCTGGGAAGTAGAGCGCAATGCCGAAGAAGCCAAGTTTGCACGTGCCTTGGGCCAGACCCAGAGCAGTCTTATCATGTGGAATGGTAATCAGATATGGCGGGTAGTGAAGAACCCGCTAACAACGCAGCTGGATGACGCCCTACAGAGCGCTCAAGTACCGGATACAGATGGGCGTACTGTTCTCAAGCGGGATGCCATCACAGACGTCATAGATCTTGTTCAGGCCGCAGAGCCCAAGTCCGAATCCGAATTTCTAGGCTTGAATTACCTGAAGCAGAAAGCTAGTCTGCTTCTGTTCGGTGACCTGATTCTCATGGATGCAGAACACAGGGATGAGGCCACTATAGACGCTACGGAGCGAGCTCTCATTGTGGGAAACCTGGACCCCCGCATTCCGCTCCTGTTGATCCCACTATTGCGACGAGAGGTCCTGCAGAGCCCGCAAGGAATCTGGATACACGCGGGCTTGGCGGAGATCACAGAGAGTTACGTGCAGCAGCTGGATAAGGCTGCGGGCGACGGGGCCTCGGACAGTGCCGTGCTGGATATGATCAAGAGGTTTCTGTTCTCCTGGCAGCAGAAGAGGGGTTACGGAAGTATCACAGATGAGACCTACGTCTTCGACAGCGTCGACGCGGCCTTCCTGCACTTACTCCTGGAACAAGACGCACAACTTGCGCCTGAACAACGATCAGGCTCTTCGTTACGCATCGAACTGAACAGGCTTGTGGATAACTGGAAGGGCAATCTGGACCGCGCCGTGGCGCTATTAGAACAGTATCGACGACTGTTCGTTTTGAGCCGACTATATCAGAGCCAGAAGATGTCTCGCAATGTCCTGAAAACATGGCGCAGGATCATCGACGGTGAAGAAGATATGGGCGGCGAAATCACGATTGCTGGTACGGAGGCACAGATGCGCCGGTACCTGGTCAAGATCAAAGACGTTCAGCTGGTGGAAGAGTACGGGGCGTGGCTTGCCCAGCGCAACCCCAGCCTGGGCATACAAGTATTCTCTGATGGCACGAGCAGAGTCAAGCTGGAAACTGCCGATGTCGTGGCGCTTCTCAAGCAGCAAGCACCTAATGCCGTCCAAGCATACTTGGAACACCTGGTCTTTGCCAGAAATGTGAGTAGCGCCGTTCGTACTTCGACTAAGCTTTCTCTAACTGATTCTCTTCCAGCTCACACAATACGCGGATGACCTGCTGGCATACTACCTTGATTCCGTCCTCTCCGTACTGGAGACGTCGCCGTCAGCACGAGCTTCTCTCTCCGAATCCTACTCCACCTACCGCGCTCTAAGCGCTCCGAAACCGACCTATATGAATTTCATCACGGTGAACACTCCCTCAGAACCATGGTGGCAATCCCGGCTCCGGCTCCTCCAGCTCCTCGGCGGCGGCAGCACCGGAGGCAGCCAGTTCACCTCGATGCCGCCGCGCAACTTCACCTTCTCCATCCCTGCCGTTCTGGCTCGGATCGAACCTTTCCAGAACGAGCTCGTCTCGGAATCCATCATTCTCGACGGTCTTCAGGGCCGCCACCGCGAAGCTCTTCATCTCCTCACGCACGGCCTCGGCGACTACGATTCAGCCATCCGATACTGTCTCTTCGGCGGCCCGCAGGCCACCAGCAGCTCGTCGTCCTTCGCGGACCGATCGCAGCAGAGCGAACTCTTCCGGTTCCTACTGGACGAGTTCCTGAAGATCCAGGATTCGTCGGAGCGCATCGAGCGGACCAGCGATCTTCTGGGCCGGTTCGCGGCGTGGTTCGACGTCGGGGAGGTTCTGCGGATCATCCCGGACGAGTGGAGCGTCGATATCCTGGGCGGCTTCCTGGCGCACGTGTTCCGGGTGCTGGTGGCGGAGGGCAGGGAGGTGCGCATCGAGCGAGCGCTGAGCGCGGGGCTGAACCTGCGGGTGGGGACGGAGTATATCGAGGGGGTGGAGAAGGTGGGCGCCTGGGTCGAGGATGGAGATGGATTGCGGCGGGTGAAGGACCGGCCGGTGGTACGCGAGGAGGAGACCGAGGAGTTCGGGGATATTGTGGAAGCGGACAGCTGATGAGGACGACCACGATGTTTGTTGTATATATGACTTGTATATAGCGATGCCATGGCATGAAGCCTTGCACCGATCACGCTTTACAATCCGAGTTGTAGCGTAGAATGAAACATGTAGCATTTTGGTCGACATATCAACAATCCGCATAACCCTAAAACATGCAGAAGGCTTCCCGGGGGAGAACCCCCGGAGCCCCCTTCTTTTCAACTCCCCAGTAACCGCAACCATAAATCACAGAAGATGAGTAACTACAACTCCAAAAGATCATGCAACTGCCCCCAAACCACCTCCTCCGCCTCTTCCTCCCCATCCCCATCCTCAGACTCCAAATCCACCAAACCCTGCAACCTCCCCACCAGCTCTTCGACCGTCATCTCCCCATAAGTATCCCCAAAAGTATCCCCATAACTATCCCCCTCACACCTAGGAACAAGAACAGAACGGGTAAGAACATGCCCGACCCCATCCGCGACCACCAAATCCCTCACGCCCACCCGCTCCCCAGAAACAGTGACGCCCCCCCACGGCCCCAGATTCGCCACCTCGACCGACACCGTCCGCCCTTCCAACCACGTCTCCAGATCGAAATGCTTCAGCCCATGCACCGCCTCGATCTTGCCATGGCTTGTATACTCCACATCCGAGTAGAGCGTGCGATGCGGCACGAGATGGTACTTCAGCAGCGCGCGCAGGTACGGGGTTCCGTGCTCCGAGAACAGGAAAGCGTTGAGCTTGTACCCCAGTGCGCTGAACGCGCGGTTCGTGGGGAGGAAGTATGTTCCCCCTCGGCCTGGGCTTTTTCCAAGAAGGTTGGGGGAGGGGGGCTTGGTTGTTGGTTTCGGGGTGGGGTCTCCGGGGCTGGGTTTGGTGTGGTGGGGACAGTGGTGGGAGCGGTTGAGCTGGGCTGCCAGACCGGTGCGGTGAAGGGCGAGTGTTAGCGTGCTGAACTGCGTGGGCACGATGGTCGTCAGCGTCAGCAGGGAGGGCGGCGGGAGCAGGATCGCGTCGATCGTGTAGAGGAGCCCGTTGGCCCCGCGTTTGTCGGTCGCCAGGATGCGGCTGTAGTGGTTCAGGGTCGGGCCGTGCAGCGTGGTGCTGATGCTGAGGCGTTGCGGGAGGTTGTTGTTGTTGTTGTCGTTGTCGTTGTCACTGTGGGCAATGCTCGGGGCTGCGTCGGGCTTAGGGCTGAGCAGCCGCGAGGTCAAGAGGGTGGGCAGCGTGTGGGCGTGGAAGAGCTCGGCGGGCGTGTACACCGCGGAGACGAGGTGGTATTTCAGCACGGCGCGGATGAGCTCCGGGCGTGGTTTGTGGTGGTGACGGTCGTCGTCGTCGTCGTCGTCGTCTCCGTCATGGCTGTCGCGGTCATCGTGGTGGCGGTGTCGGTCGTGGTGGTGATGCGGAATTTTGGCAAACGCTTCGTCGGTGGGCGCGAAGAATGTGAGGTTGGCGGCCGTGCGGTTCAGCAGCTCCACCAGTTGCGAGTCGTCGTGGACGATGCGGGCCAGGATGGTGGTGTGAGGATTCTCGGAGATCAGATCGTACAATGACTTGTTGGAGGGCGGGTGGTGCGGGTAGGGCGGCGGAGACGGGCGGCGGAAGGGCGGCGGAGGAGGAGACAAGAGGTGTTCCTCGCTGGGGTTGGTCGCCTCTGCTACCTCATCGAGCCACGAGGTGATCTGCTGGACGGGCGAGTAGGTTTCCACCGCGGACTCGAGGAGCGAGAGGATATCGAATAACTGGTGGTCGCCCGCCTCGTGCTCCTCTTGCAGGTCTGGCTTCGGTTCGTGGAGGATCGCCTGCTGCTGCTGCTTGGGTGGGATCAGAAAGGCGGATGTCAGCGGAAGAGCCGCGACGGCCCAGTACTGGAGATGCTTCATTTTGGTTTTGGCCTCGTGCGGAGATGGGCCACAAGCAAATATCTACATTTTATAAAGCCTCGTAAAGGAGAAGAGGGGCGGGTGATATTATACTTGACAAAAGTCGAATATACTTCCGACCAGCTGGGATGATAGACTGGGCACTTGCTTCTAGACCGGGCGGTGCAACGCCGAAGTCACCGTCATCACCCCATTCCCTGCCGTGATGTCATGACATGTCACTTCGAAGCTTAATGGTCGTTAATCTCATTGATATTTCTTTCTAGTCACTCATCCTGCTGCAATCATGGCCTATGACTTGACCAGTGCATGCAAGCTCATTTTCAGGTACTGTACAGTCACTGCTCGAAGCACGAAGCACAAAGCACAAAGCACATCTGGTATATCTTTTCATCTGCTTTCGTAAATGGAATGACTCTTTCTCGACCAGTAGAGGCCTTGATCAACCCAACTGGGTTTACTCGGCCTTAAATCTAGCCGGGCATCGAGGCCATCAACCTCAGCCGTCAAGCCATGGCCGATGCTCTTCAAATCGCATGACATGGAATCACCACCCACGGAACCCTTACTCCTCCGGTTGCACGAAAGGATTGGCGATCTCCTCGCTGCCATCGGCCGGGGAGATCAACACAATCAGCGTACCACGGGCCACGATCAACCCCAGCGAGCGCGTGGTCTCGTTGCCTTCGTCATCTGTCCCCCCTCCCATTAGTCAAGCTGGCATATGAACCTAGATGAGGGAAAACCTACCGCGCATGCCTTCCTTGACATCGTCCAGAACCAAGTTCATCAATTGGTCGTAGCCCTTCAGGATACCAGTGACTGGGGGGAAGGGATGTTAGTTCGTACTCTACCGGGATGGGGATGCTGACCAAGCAGCTGACAAGGAAGTCAAAAAGCAAACTCACCTTCACGGCCTCCGTTGAACTTGACGCGCACCTCCTTGTCCATGTACTTGTTCAGATCGAGGATGTTCTCCTTCTTGGGCTTCTCTTGCTGCTGCTGCTGCTCGCGGTGGTCGCGGTGCTCGCGGTGGGCACCGCCACCTGCACCGCCACCGCGGCCCTGCCCGCCACGGCCGCCGGACCGGTCACCGTAACCTCCGCCGCGGCCGCGACCTCCTCGGAATGAGCCTCGTTCGGACATGGCTTGGCTGTGTTGGGGGAAAAGGAATCAATTGAATTGCGTGTAAGAGGGGCTAATGTATACTGGACTGATCGAGTGTCCAATTACAGCGGCGTGGATTAGATAATGATGCACGTGCCGTGACCTCAGTAGTAACTTCAGTTACTAACTCAAAGAGAGAGTGAGAGGGGAAGGGGGGAAGGGAGGGGGCCGGCACCAGAGATTGGAGACGTTGGGATTTGAGAGGTGGAAAGACGGTCAATCTGTTGGAGTAACCCGGAGTGGGAGAAAATTTTCGACCCGATAAGGCGAGGGGGGAGGAAAGGGGCGGAATGGGATGAGGTTCGGTGGATGGATGGATGGATGGATGTGATTGAAGCAACAGAGGTGATAGTTATCAGTATGAGGGATTTTCCATCCGCGAAAGTTGGTTGCAGCCGCGACGGAGTAACTCCACCAGTTGTCGGTTCCCGGGCGGTCGTGCGTACGCTTTTCGATGCCTACCATTTTCTTTTCCGTGGCTTTCCCGCTCGACACCCACCGCCCACACTTCTTCACCGCCTTTACATCCTTTGGGGAAAGGAAGGGTCGGAATATATACGGAGTACTCAATGTCCGAGAGGATGGAGAAGAATGAGTCTCTATAAGGTACCCTTGATTGATATCTAACTTATACGCAGTTGTCTCCTACTGTTGAGTTGAGAAACTCGTTGCTTTTACATCATAGCCTCACGACTTCGTTGGTCGAGTTCCAGCACTTGTATACTTACGGATATAAATAAACATGATGGCATAAGCTCGAGGTCACAGATGCGCTACTGACTATCAACAGACACCACTCAGCACCTCATCTACCCACTTCTACTGTGCTACGACTACCAAGGATACAGCACGCAATTGGAACGTCAAATACTAACATCGCTGCCACGAGATGGCCAGATGGTTGAAGAGTAGAAGACGGTGTTGGTCACACCGTTGACACTGACAATACCTGACCCATAGCTGACCACCGGCCCGGTCTAGCGTGGGGATTGGATATCGATGTGGCTGGAACACCGGTCAATCGGATGGAGATCGGCCTGGCAACCTCGACTCCAGGCTCATTAGGCATCAAGTTTAGGTCAGGCTCATGCGTTTGTCTACGGTGTACGGTACTGCACACCATGCAGCTTCATCAATACCCGCCCGTGTCCTTTCCGTCAACCTCCAGACCAAGATGGGAGCACGAAGAGTGGTGGTACGGAGTCCGCGTATGGCACACGGGAAAAATCGACGATCCCCCCTTCTGCCCGGCGGAGCGCGCCTGTAGCAGCACATGGGACGAGACAGTCGAGCTATTCGGTGGTGATCGGTCACTTAGTGAGGGAAGGACGGGGGGGGGGGGGCGGACTGTCGCTTGTTCGTTTCCCCCTCCCCCCTATGACATCAAACCCGGAGACAGGATCCAACCGCCAGGCAACGTGTCTGTACTCTTTTCCTGTAGCCATCGTGGTACTTTCGTTCCTGAGGGTCCGTCCGCAAGGGGGCAAAAACGATGCACCCTCGCGCAGTGGGCTTGTGGATAAGCATCTTCAATGGTGGCCAGTGTCACGATGGTATCGAATTGATTCAACTGTATTGGTCATGACAGTGACAGTGACGGGTTACGGCTCATCCGAATGGACAGCGGAAGAGCCCGGCGGGACTCCGCCCCTGCCTGTTGCTTACGCATCCACCAGTAGGACACCCACGATGATAAGAAGATTGGGATGAATGGACATGGACAGACTGACTCTTGTGTGGTTGAGAATTAAGGGAGAGTGTGTCCAGGGAGTAATCTACACTCTACAGTACGTACTGCATACTAGGTTAAAGAATTACTACTTCCTTCCTCCTGCTTCAATGTTTTGCGGAAGATCGGGAAGAGAGTGAGTGAGTGCGAAAGATAATAATAACTGGATGGAGCAGGTGACTTTCCGGGCTCGCCCGTTCCGCCATCCATCCATCCCCTCCGTCGGTCTCTTTGCTTGCTTTCCTCCTCCTCCTCCGTCGTCTTCTATTCTTATCCACTCACTGCTCTTTCTTTTATCCACCCCCCTCTCTCTTCCCCCTGCGGTGATTATCTGCGATTGAGGTCTGCGAACCACAACCCGCGTGCCGGACCAACCGGCCAACAAACAACCAAATGGGTTGAACCCCGATCTCCCCTTGGTTTCTCTTTCCCTCTTCTCAAGCATTCATTCGTTAAGTGGTTCAGTTCAACTTGCCCGCTTTCCGACCTTCCTCTTTTCTGCTAGTACAGTACAGTACATACAATTGGGTTCGACTGCTCCGTGCTTCTCCTTCTCTCGCGATTGTCGCGTTCTCCTCTTCCTCTCCGTCGGCTCCTCTTCTCCTCTCTCCTCTCTCCTCTCTCCTCTCTCCTCCTCCTCCTCCCTCCCTCCCTCCCTCTCTTATCCTTTAACCAACGTTTCCTCTCCTCTTTTCCACCTTCTTCTTTACTACCCGCTCAACCTTTCTTTCTTTCACCACTTCCTGCTTGTCCCACCCCCCACTCATCCCTCCACCCCAGTTTCCTCCATCCCGGTTTGCATCGGCTGGGGGTTATCGCGATTACCTAACTTGAACGCAGTACGCGCTGCCCAGTGGCTGATTGGGAGCCCGCACTCTGGAGCCTTATGCTCCGCCATCGGCAGCCTGTCTTTCGCCAGCGTTCCCATTACTCATTTCCTCAATAATCCCTTTTTCTCCTCTCAGCTCGCTCCATCGCTTTCCCTTTCCCTTTTCCTTCCCCGCCTTGTCTTTTTTCTTCTGTGACTACCGCTATAGTCGCGATCCTAGGATCTCTTCCCCTCCCCTTCTCCCCTCTCCCCCTCCCCTTCCTTCTCTCTCTTCCCTCCTCACCACCTTTCCCTCTCCTTCCCGCCTCTTCTTATCATCACTATGGAGTCTCGACCTGCGACGGCTGAGCCGTCCAGTAAGCGGCCGCGATCGCCGTCCGGCGACTTTCCTCCTATCGCATCCAAAGTCCCCAAGCCCTCCAATCACCTGCAGATCAACTACCTGGCCCGTCAGTATCCGGACAATCTGCCTCTGGTTTCCGTCGAGGATACCATGCCCTCGATCATTCACTTGATTGGAGAGTATGACGGCGTTTTGCACCGACACGAGAGTATCGCCGGCAACCTGGGCGCTTGCCCATTAGGCCCCATTCTGATCAAGCGCTTCGAGCGCCTTTTCGATGGACCGCCCCGCGTGCTCAAGTCCCACGGCAAGGATTCACCCAACGTCACCTGGCTAGACGTGGTGGAATTTGCCAAAAACAAACCGGAACAGTTTAACCTGGAGAAGTCTCGCAATGGCGTGCGCGTGTGTCAATTCTACACCAAACAGTGTCGCGTAGAGATCAGCGAGGAGGATTTCGTCCTGATTGCATCAGGCATGCCGCAGAAGATGATTCCGCCTCAGCCGATCATTGAAGACGAAGAGAAGGAACTGGGCGCGCTCGAGATACTGGAGAAAAATCTCCAGCAGATCATCCAGGTGGCCGACCAAGGTCAGCTCATTTCAGACCTACGCATTCACACGGAAGATGAGATCACTGACGGGTTGCATTTTAGTATCCGCGCGAGCCCGACAACTCAACCATCGCCTGAAGAACCGGAGGACGGCGATCGTGACCCGTCGAGAAAACGACATGTCCCTTCATTCGCAACGACATCAGCAACATCGCTCGATGAGTCCTGCGTGGCGCGATGCGAACGGACATGGACTCCCAGTCCTCAATGGCAGCGCTCCGGTGAGCGCTCACTCTCCATCCACTGGTTTTGTGGCGGTCAATGCCGGCCGGCCCGGCGCTGGCGAAGCTGCTGTGGAGGAGAACTCGCTCTCGTCGCAATTCATGTTTTCGCACTCGAACACGGACAACGTCACGATTATCAACGGCACCTCTATCAAAGGCGCGTCGCCGACCACGCGCGCCGAGCTAATGAAGAAGTTCTTCACTACGCAAGACCGGCAGTCCCGGTCCTATGAGGAAGGACCCGACTCGTCGGCTCGGCAGTCATCGCGACCGCGCCCGCGAGCGTCGGACGCGTCGGAGTACAACATGTATACTCCGGCCCCCACCACCGTCGCCATCCCGAGTACGCCGTCGTCGTTGCTACCACCGCCCAAGTCCCACCACCATGATAAGGATGACGGGGGCCCGCACAAAATGGAGATGGTGGCCCGCATGGAGGAGCTGCAGCGTGGAGAACGGATTATGCCCCCTTGTGATCGGTGTCGCCGTCTTCACATGGACTGCTTAAAGAATCTGACGGCCTGTATGGGATGTACGAAGAAGCACGCCAAGTGTTCTTGGAAGGATGTGAAGGAAGATGAGCTGCGGGAGACACAGGTGGACCGCAGCTCCCGGGAGCGGATGGAGGAAGGGCCAGCCCAGGAGGTCGCGGCAACCGCCATGGGACCCTCTGCGGTGCAAGCACCTCCGTCCGCGGCGCAGACGCCGGTCTCCGAGCCGACGATGATGGACGTGGATCGACCGCACGCCCATGATCATGTCGACTTCAGTACGCGACGAGAGTCGGCCCCAACCGCGACGGCTGGTTCGGCCGTGGGAACGCCTTTCAAGAGAGACCTCTCCCCTCGTCGCGCGATGAGCGAAATCCAGGGGAGCAACGTCATGACGCACGACCGACGCATTAGCATGCATCGGCATGCTGACTCGGCGCAGGATGACGACGCCCCGGATGCTAATTCGCGCCTCATGCAGGCGATCTTGGATACGGTGGACCACCACGCGCGGGTGGCGGCTGCCGCCAAGGAGGGGCATGAAGTCAGTAACGAACGGGAGCGAGAACGCGAACGCGAGCGGGAGCGGGAGCGGGAGCGCGAGCAGGAGCGCGACCGGGAACGGAAGTTGGTGCGAGCATAGTGTATATCTTCGTTGGCGGGATGAGCCGGCGCGACTTGGAGTTTTTTGTATCTATGTTTACCTTGATTCTGTTTTGTTTCTGTGTGTACTGTTGAGCGAGTCTGGCAGATATCCCGGTTGTTTGTCGTATGCTGCATATTAAGAAGTGTTGAATATGAATTGGTTATTCTGGAATGGAACGGATCGAATGAGGGGATAGTGTTTGGGGACGATGACGGATCATGGATCATGGATCATGGATCGCTTGAGGTCATTCCCGAAGCGGATGAAGAACTGCCGATGGTTGATCCGCTGGGGGGAAGCTTGTTCTGTTGGTATCGAACATGACCCACAGTGGCCATGCCAGTACTAGGACGGATAACCAAGGTAAACCAACCTCTATGGTCACCTTGAGGCATGGTCTGTTGTACGTAGTATTAGCGTATCAATTATCTGGCCAGGACCATCAGTGGGCAATCATCGAGAAATCTCCTTGAATGTCATCAAATGCGGAGTGAAGGGCACGCAGCGCGGGGATGTTGCGTCCGTTGACTTCTCCCCCCACAGCTGATCGGATGGGTCGGGGCGAAAGAAAGAGGGCTAGAGTCTAGCCTGCTTCCTGACCCATCGGATGCCCATGACCAGGGTAGCAGGGTATCCAGGGTATCCAATTGTTGCTGTGTATACGATGTCGGATGGTAGGTTGAGGCCGGCAATACGGAAATAGCAATAGCCGGAGCAGCTGAGTTGAAGTGGGCATTGGCCAGTGAGGAGCCGGCTGTTACGCCATCCATCATTGAATTTCCCCCCGCCAGAATGTGGGGAAAGAAAATCCACCCCGCGGAGCAGGCTAGCGGAGCTACCTACGGAATACATATTTGTATATAGACTTCCCCCGACCCAGCTAGCTCACACACTTACTTACTTTCTTCTACTCCTTGGAATTCTCCCTTTCTTCTCCATATAACCCCAAGCCCAAAGTACAGCCAAAGCCGACAAAATGGACCCCTCCCTCGTGAAAATCCCCGCCATGAAAGATCTCACGATCGACAACATCACCGAGAACGTGATCCGCATCAACTCGCTGTGCCCGGACGAGCGCATGAAATACATCCTGGAGCGACTGGTCACTCACCTGCACGACTTCGCGCGGGAGACGCGCCTGAGCACGGAGGAATGGATGACGGGGCTGCGCTTCCTGACCGAGGTGGGCAAGATCTGTACGGAAGTGCGGCAGGTAGGGCGCCCCCAGCACCCCCAGCACATTCCCCTGCATCCCAGACCCTAACAACGGACAAAGGAATTCATCCTCCTCTCCGACATCCTCGGCCTGTCGTTACTGGTGGACAGCATCGACCACCCCAAACCCGCCGGCAGCACCGAGGGCACCGTCCTGGGCCCCTTCCACACCCACGAAGCCGAGGAGCTGGCCCCCGGCGCCGCCATGTCCCACGACCCCAACGGCCAGCCCCTGCTGGTGGTCTGCACCATCAAAGACACGGCCGGCCAACCCGTCCCCGACGCGAAGATCGACATCTGGGAGACCGACAGCACGGGCCACTACGACGTGCAGTACCCGGACCACGACGGCCCGGACGGCCGCTGCATCATGCGCAGCGACGCCGACGGCGTCTTCTGGTTCCATGCCATCACCCCCGTGCCGTACCCGATCCCGCATGACGGACCCGTCGGCAAACTCCTGAAGCTGCTGGGTCGCCATCCGTACCGCCCGAGTCATATGCATTTTATGTTTGAGAAGGAGGGGTTCGATCATTTGATTACGTATGTTTCCATATTCCCTTTGTCCTGGGGGTTTGGGCTGGGCTGGGGACTGGCATGCTAATCTGAACTTTGGGGGCGACGGACAGCGCCCTCTACCTCCGCAACGACCCCTACGAAACCTCCGACGCCGTCTTCGGCGTCAAGGACTCGCTCGTCGTCGACATCGGCACCGCCGGCCCCGAGCTCGCCGCCAAGTACAACGTCCCCGAGGACCACGCCTGCCTTACCTACGACTTTGTGCTCGTCTCCGACGAGGAGACTAGTGCGTTGCGTGCACGGAACTCCAAGGAGGCGCTGGATCGGTTGGGGCGGAAGGTCCGCATTGTGAATGGGTTGCCGGTGCCGGATTTGGATTGATTTCTTTATTCTATTTTCCAGGGGCGGTGGGGAGGGGGTTTAGGGTTGAGATTGGGTTCGGTTGGATTTATGTATATACCTTATATTAGTTACGGGATTTAAGTCTTGGTTGTGCTTTACTCAACTGGGGTGCTGGTTGGATTGGTTAGCACTGTGGCTTGCGGTGATGGTAGTGTCCAAACTAAGATCAAATGGTAATCACAATTGCTACATTTCTACCTAGTTCTCTCATCGATATCTTTCAACTGCCACGGCAGATAGTCCAAATGCGCAAACAGCAATGCGAAGGGCGGAGGGGGCGTTCTTGGTCCAACATGGCCCTCAAATAGCAAGACAGAACAATTGCCCCCTCCGTATCCCACGTCTCATCCTACTCGCCCAAGGAACCAAATTCCCCAGGGTACACAATGTCGGTAAATAGGTGGTCAATTCACTCCGCGCAACGCGGTTCATATAATGCCAAGTGCAGGTCGATATAGCTTGACATCAAGCTGTAGCCAAGCTGTAGCCAAGCTAGGCCAGCCGACTAATGAATCCTCCGCCCCGACGACGGCTTCAGCAGCGCCTGGAACGACGACTCCAGAGCTTTCTTCAGCTCCTTGTAGCTCACGACGAAGCAGCTCTGCTCGTCGCGGCTCACCAGCGTGACCTTCTCGTCCGACCCGGCGTCCAGCTTGTTCAGGCACGTGAGCACGTGCCCCAGGTCCACCACGGGGTCGCCCTGCGCGTCCACCTGGTGGAACACGTAGTCGCGGAAGATCTTGAGGAAGTAGCGCTCGCCGTTCTCCGCCCACTGCCGGTCGTGCTCGTACTCGGGCCGCTCGTTCACCAGGTTCAGCTTCGTCATCAGCCGCACCAGCCGCCCGTTCTCCAGCTCGCGGCTCAGGTCCGACGTCAGCTGGTCGTCCAGGTGCAGCGCCGAATCGAACGTCGACATCAACTGCGACGAGATGCCCGTGATGAAGATGTCGATGTTGCGGTCCTGGTCCTTCTGCAGCCCGTTCAGCAGCCAGAACACCGAGTTCTTCAGCTGCGGGCTGTAGGCGCGCGTGAAGTGCTCCATCGCCTTCGTTGGGTTGTGCATCACGCTGGGCGAGTTGGCGCCCAGCGTCACGATCAGCTGTCCGAAGTTGACCAGGTCCTGCCGCTGCAGGTCCGCCACCGACCGCTGCGTGTCGAACTGCACCACATCCAAGATGGCGCAGGCGCTGAGCCGGATGCGGTTCTTGCCCGTCAGCAAGATCTTGCTGGCGTCGATGATGCGCGCGGCGAGGCCGTTGCTGTGGATCGCCTTGAGGGCGTTGCCGAGCTGCGTCATGTAGCTCCACAGGATCTGCTCGGGGATGTGGGTGTTCTGGCGTCCGGTGAACCGATTTCCGGCGCCCAGGTGCTGCTCGGCGAGGGTCTTGGACAGTGGGTGGTAATCCGTCACAAAAATCAACGAGCTGTCCTGGAAGCTCCGGCTGGTGAAGGCGTCGTGGACTGTCACAACGCTGCCGCTGCATACCCGCTTCCACGCTTGGACAGATCGAATCGCCTTCTCGTTTGTAAGACGGAACCCTGTGTTGAATGATCAGTAGTGCTACAGGACCCGTCGAGCTTGAGGTGAAATCTACCTTCTAATCTTCGAAGGGCGTAAAAGTTTCCGTCTTTGCTGGACTGGGCCTTGTATACCCAGCTAGGATAGCCAAAGATAGCTGCATTCTTTTGATGGTTCAGGTCAAGAGGGACGAGAGAGTGGAAGTAATCCACTTGAGCGGGTAGCTGAGTGTCTGTGCAGGATTAGCGGCTGTTGTTTTCACATGCGTAACTGTCATCCAACTCACTGGGTAAGGTTTGCAGTGTGGCCGCTGCTTTCTTTTGAAGTTCTTCTCGGAAGTCGTTCGGAAGGAAGAGATCGTGGACATTCCGCTGGTAGCCCAAGGTATTTTGGCTATGTGGTCCAATTGGAGCGTACATGTGGTATTGAACCTGGACGACAAAAGGTTCGTGAATGACCTTCAAAGCCACCGAGTAATAAAACTTACAGGTTGCTGGAAGCCGGACTGATTCGCAAAGAATGCGGCGCCTCCCAGCGCCGCAGCTGTATCATGTGTGAATGGGTTCGCTTGAACCGGGCCCACGGCATTGGCAGCAGAAAGTGGATTCGGCGAGGTCACAAAAGGATCGAATGCACTCGTCGTGGGGATGGTCGAAGTGCCATTTCCTTGTAGGGAAGCCTATATTATAAGTATCAGTCAACGCCCGAAACGACGAAGCTGCCAAATTGCGGCGTTCATGGGCCGCAACTGCGAGAAGTCGAAACATAGTATGAAATGCAATAGGCGCAGAATCATACCATATGCGACCCATCAAAGCCTTGAGGAACGAATTCCTGAACTTCCGCGACAGACCAATCCGGAGTCATCGTTCCCTGTCGCGCAGTTGGTGTGCTGGAGTTGGACCCTTATTGCAGTCAGACGAAAAGCTCTTTCAGTGTGAAGTGACGCATGGCATACGTGATGAGATCCCCCGTGGTTGGAAAGGGGCTGCATTCGCAGCCTTGGGTGATATTGTTGCCGTCTTTTTCATGGTTGCAGATGCGATAGTGGGAGAGGATCCATTGGAAGATAGTAATGTAGGTGTAAAGCTCGGAGAGTCAACGTTCAAGCGTTTCCTAAGCCACAAACGTCAGCAAGCTGCAAGCAACGTATAATCCCACTCGCGCATCGCTCTTGCGCCGATTCGAGGGTGCCCACCTGTCCGCATATGAATTCACTTTGTGAGGGTCATGGTTGAATGCGCATCCTGCCACGTCCGGCGTTAGATGGATATTTGGCCCAAGCTGGTAGTAGTAAGGCAGATACCTTTATCCTCGTATCGACAACGCCCGTATATCGTAACGTTCCGGCATAGGGTATCTTTCGCATTTTCCGCTAGGTCCGCAGAGCACAATATCAGCTGAATTGTCCATGCCATCACGTGCGACCGTGGACAGCGAAAGCTCGCCTCACGCGATAGGAAACCATGTAGCTAACCTCGTGCCTTCATCTTAGGCGAGCCCGTTGCTCGACGAGAGTCGTCGAGAGTGGTAGTCGACTTCCCGGTGGAGGCCATGGTATTTCTTGAATCCACAGTTCGGCGCGCATTAACGCAAGGAAATCCCCATCGAATTAGAGTGAAAGAAAGCCGAAAGAACAGACTCTAGAGGAAACCACATTCCTCTAGGAATAAGAGTATGGTTGGAGTCGATCGGGGCCGACAATAGGGAATGGCTGAATGAAGGTGGCTTGTGGTGCAGAGGTCAAGCTCTTGCCGTCTTCCCTCGCCAGGAAGTGCAGTGGTAAGATCCGATGTGCGCCAAACAATGACTCACCGTCCGTAGACAAGACTTCCGGTTGATATCGTCATGCTATGGTATGAGATGGGATGGGGGATGGGACGAGACAGCGAGGCGGGCATGCGAACCAAGGGCGCGCGGGGGAGGGAGAGGGGAACTCGACACTCGGTCGGGCGGTCTGCCTTCTTGCACTCGGTACTGCCACTTGGGCACGGACCACCCCATGCGTCAAGCGCGCGTCTACTCCGGAAGCGTGACGGCCGCCCTCGGTGAGTTGCGCGATGACGGAGCTCTCATCACTACTGCGGCACTGAGGCCAGCTAAACTTATTCTTGCGACTGCGACACTCCTTTTTCTTTGTTTATTTACTCCCCCAGGCAGGCTATCCTTTTGCCTTTCCGAAAGGATCTATAATTTATACTATTTACTGACATTCTGAGACCTTTGACCTCTTCCACCCTCCAAGGCCAAACCCGCCGGTTCCGGTTTCTCTGCCTAATCGCGACGTCGCATCAACCCCCCTCTCCCCCCGACATACACCCATTTATGGCCCGGAGCATCAATTGACAATGTCCTCGTCCGGGCTTGACATATCGCAGCTGTCTGACAGCGAGAGGGCTGGTCTTGAAACTTATATAGCGGTGACGGGCCAAGACCCTTTGGAGGCTATTCCTTTGTTACGACGTTCGGAATGGAACGTGCAGGTAGGCCTTCGAGAACCCCCGCCTCGCCAGTCTAGTCTGCGCCAATGCTAATCCTAGGCGGTTGGAAGATTGCCATCTCCAAGTTCTTCGATGGTGAAGGTCCAGACCCGGTTGAGGAGGCTCGCGCAGCTTTGAATACCCCTCCTCCTAGGCCGACTAGACAGACGCAGAACCTACTGAGCGATGACCTCCGCGCGCAATTCTCCCCACCCACACGCGCTGCTGAGCCAGCTCCTCGGATAGTCACCCAATCTGAGGATCAGCCTGTCTATCGCCCGCCTTTCATTCTAGCGCTCCTCTTTACCCCGCTCAATCTCCTCTACAGACTGCTGTACAACTCTTTCCGCTTGTTCGGCTCCCTCTTCCCTTTCCTCCCGCGACTCTTCAATACCACAGCCAGTCCCGCTCTTCATGGTTCACGCCGAAACACCAATGGCCGCCGGCCCCTGGGCCCGAAAGATACCGCTGCCCGGTTCATCCGGGAATTTGAGGAGGAGTACGGCACCAACTCGATCGGCTTTCTGGAAAATGGATACAACATGGCGCTGGAGAAGGCTCACCGGGACTTGAAGCTTCTTCTTGTCGTGCTGCTTGCCCCCGAACACGACGATACGCATGGCTGGGTCCGCGACACTCTGCTCTCGCGGGAGGTCACCGACTTTGTTACCGACCCGCAGAACGAGATTCTCGTATGGGGTGGAAACATTCAAGACTCAGAAGCATACCAGGTTTCAAACTCGCTACGGTGCACCAAGTTCCCCTTTGCGGCTGCGGTTATCCACACTCCCAGTGTTTCTTCGACAGCAATGTCTGTTGTGGCTCGCATACCGGGAACCACCTCCCCAGCAGAATTTGTGGAAAAGCTTCGGACCGCGATCGCTCAGAACAAAGAGCCTCTGGAGCGCATCCGCGCCACTCGGGCAGAACAGCAGGCTTCTCGCAGTCTACGCGAGCAGCAGGATTCGGCCTACGAGCGGTCTCTAGCCATTGACCGCGAACGGGCGAGACAGAGACGCGAGGCGGAGGCCGCCCGCCAACGAGAAGAGCAAGAAGCGGCTGAGCGCCAGGCGGCGGAAGAGAAGCGGATCCAAGATCTTCAGCAGTGGAGACAATGGCGAGCCCAGTCGATCGCTAAGGAGCCCGGTCCGGACGCCAAGGATGCGGTGCGCATCAGCATCAGGTTGCCGTCGGGCGAACGCGTCATCCGGAAGTTCGAACCTGAGGCGAGCATCGATGAGCTCTACGCATTTGTGGAATGTTATGAGATTCTGAAAGAGCCAGTGGAGGGAGCAGCGACCGTCTCGAAACCGGATGGGTTCGAACACCAGTATGGATTTCGACTGGTTTCACCTATGCCGCGGGTGGTCTATGAAGTGGGTGCCGGGGGCTCCATCCGAGATCAGATCGGCCGGGGTGGAAACCTGCTGATCGAACCCATCAATGACGAAAGCGAGGACGAGGAGGCGGCGGAGGAGGACTCGTGAGCACTATCTACATGTACGATTATCGATTTTGGTTTATTGAGATGATGGGTGTGTATGGTATCAATTGACCGGCCTCAGAATGGATAACCTCATAGACTACTACGCTCGTCCGGTGAGAGATTTACACGTGTGTAAAGTATTACCTGCCCATGTACTGAGATGTAGCACGCAGTGACATGTGCCTGAAACGGCCGTCAGCAGAAGCATGGACCCTTTGGCAGGAGCAACGGGGGTAAAAGCCGCGGAGCCGCATGCGCGCATTGTACTGCTGTCTGGCTCGAGGCCAGCTCAGGATGTTTTGAGGTGTATCACCGAACAGAGCCGGTGGGGTAGACGAAAACAACGCTTCTATTATTATTCAGACGATAAGTCGATCGATGCTGATCTTCTCCGCTAAACAAGGAACTCCGAAGTAGCGGTGGGTTGGGTCCATAGTTACTCGTACTGTACATATGCCGTAGCAAATAGCTCAATGATCGGTTCGAATCGTGAGCAATCCGCGGTGAACGGTTGGAGTATCCGTGTGACACGGCATAACCAGCAGAGCAGGATACCGGTAGACTATTTGTCTTGTGTCATGTGTCGTGTGTCTTGTGTCATGGAAATAACGTGATAATTGTGTGGGGAAATTCTCCGATGCGCCAGACTGACGTACTCGAGGAGTCGAGGTTTACAGCTTGAGTGATGGAACTCACGGAGTAACTATGAGTGCATAGCTGAGTCAGCCCGCCTTATCCTGCGTGCACCGGATCTCCGCCATCCCGAAGAAGGATCAAACAGGGGAAAAATGAAAAATGGATGGGGCTTCGGATGGCTGGACTCCCGCCTCTCCGGCCCACTTCTTGCGACAATCGAGTTAATGCCCGGCTCGGACTCTCCGCTCTTGACTCTCGATTCTCTCGGAACCCTCCCCCTGATCTTCTTTTGCTTCTTTTCGTTCTTCTGTTCATTTCTCGCCACGTTTTCCTGCTTCTGGCCTAGACTTTTTCAACTCATTATTACTCATCCTCATCCTCATCCTCACCATGAATCTATCATATGTTATCATCACTCACTATGTGTCAACCTTTCACCAGAGCACAGGTGGCAACGTCCATTCTTACGGCTTGCTACCCAAGGAAACAAGGCTGAGCTGCTTTTCTTACTTACTTGTACCTTGTGACTGACTCTTGACGCTTCAAGTGAAAGCGCACTGACAAACAAATCCCGGTCTGTCGTAGTGGCGTTCCCATTTCTCGCACTAGCTGCTCCTGAGCAAGGCAGCAAGCTGATATAGATCATGTCTAATCGAATTACAAGTCCTTTGAATTATCGTCATCTCTCTTTCCCCCCCATCTGGCCTTGGCATGGTTTGCTCGAACTTCAACAAGCCTGAAAAGATAATGGAAAGCCTAGAAGGATCTCTCCCTAATGGGGTCCGACAGGTGTCCTGGCCAGTCACCACCTGCTATTTGCACGCGGGTGCTCACCTATCCTATCCGTGGATTCAAGGGTGCCCTGCTCACTAAGTTTACGAGTACCACGTCGGATTTAAATATGGCAATATGCAGCCTTTCTCCGAAAAGGTTCTGCTCGAGCCTCCAGTCTAACCCGTCTCATGTCCCGTATTCCCCTAAGCCAGGAATACGCACGGAGGGTGGGAAGTACCGGGTGGATCTGGGTGTATCAATCTGGGTCCCGACCCGGATGTTGCGCTCTTCCTGGTCCCGATTCGCCCATCGCAGCGTAAACTTTTCCACTCTTTGGGGCCTGTAAAATGGGGGATGAGCCCAGATGCTGGGTCCTGATTGTTGATTTTTCCCCTCTCCGTTTTTCTCGCGTCGTCGCCTGTTGTCCTCTTGACCAGCGAAGATCGTGATTCTAATTCCTGGTTGCTTGACTGATTGACCAACGACTCGTTAGACTCACTAGTCGGTCGTCAGTCGCCAGTCGCATTAATTTCCAAGCTACGGGGCATCGGAGCGGCCGCTGGCCCTAATAAGTTATCCACCAAGTACTTTATCCTTAGCGTGCTGCCACCATTTCTCACGCTTCTCCTCGCCCGCTTATATTCGTCACTCGTTACGGCCTCTTCCCCCTCTTTATCAAGCAATCGATCTGTGATCGAACGCTTTGGCTAACCTTTATCTGCCAACCTCTCTATGCTTCTGGCGTCCTCTCGTTAATCGGCACAGTCTTCTGAGACTGATCGTCTCATCTTTTAATCACCATGTCGCTTCTAGGCACTATAAACCCTAATGTTAATCCAGCCCGTGGCGTGGAGTCCCACGAGGTGCACGAGAATGTGAACGAAGGCGCAGCAGCAACATCCGCATCCGCTGTGAATGAAGGAACATCCGAGTTGGGCCACCACCACCACCAGCACACCACTCACGATGAAGAGAAGTTGATGGCAGAGTCCGGTCTCAGTACACCGGGGCCCGACACAAGGGGTCGTTGGAGCCGACACACCACTTTCAGCAGCGCCGAGACTGCGCTCGAGAAAGAAGAGGGAGAAAAAGGAGACGAAGACAATGAGAGCGAGGAAGTTGCCGCTGAAGAGATCCACCGTCTGGCGCAGCAATTGACCCGCCAATCCACCCGGTTATCGACCACTGGCGAGAATACATTCCTGGAAGTGAAAGAGGATTCGACCCTGAACCCCGCCAGTCCCAACTTCAAGTCCAAGCATTGGATGAAGAACCTTCTTGCTCTCTCCTCGCGCGATCCCGAGAGATACCCCCGCCGTGAAGCCGGTGTCTCCTTCCAGAACCTCAGCGTGCACGGTTTCGGCAGTCCGACAGATTATCAGAAGGATGTTTTCAACTCCGTCTTGCAAATCGGGGCGCTCGTCCGTAAGCTCACAGGTACCGGAAAGCAAAAGATTCAGATCCTCCGTGATTTCGATGGACTCGTGCGCAACGGCGAGATGCTGGTTGTTCTGGGTCGCCCCGGAAGTGGTTGCTCGACCTTTCTGAAAACCCTTGCTGGCGAAATGAACGGTATCTACATGGACGAGGCGTCTCAGCTGAACTATCAAGGTATCTCGGCCAAGCAGATGCGAAAGCAATTCAAGGGTGAGGCCATCTATACCGCCGAAACCGATGTCCACTTTCCGCAGTTGACTGTCGGCGATACCCTGAAGTTTGCCGCCCTCTCTCGTTGCCCTCGGAACCGCTTCCCCGGGGTGACCAAGGAGCAATATGCGCTGCACATGCGCGATGCGGTCATGGCGATGCTGGGTCTGTCGCACACCATTAACACCAAGGTCGGTAACGACTTCGTTCGTGGTGTCAGTGGTGGTGAGCGTAAGCGTGTCAGTATCGCTGAGGCCACTCTGTGTGGCTCTCCCTTGCAGTGTTGGGACAACAGTACGCGTGGTCTGGACTCAGCGAACGCCCTCGAGTTCTGCAAGACATTGAACTTGATGACCAAGTACGCTGGCGCCACTGTTGCAGTCGCCATTTACCAAGCGTCGCAGAGTGCTTACGACGTCTTCGACAAGGTCACGGTTCTGTACGAAGGCAGACAGATCTATTTCGGTCCTACCGATGAGGCGAAGGCGTTCTTCACCAACATGGGCTTTGATTGCCCGGATCGCCAGACTACTGCTGATTTCCTTACTTCTTTGACCTCTCCCGCCGAGCGTATCGTCAAGGCTGGATATGAGGGCAAGGTGCCTCAAACCCCTGATGAGTTTGCCGCTGCATGGAAGAACAGTGAGGCGCACGCCAAACTGCTCCGGGAAATCGCCGAGTACAACCAGCAATATGCTATCGGTGGCGAGTCGCTTGGCAAATTCATCGAATCTCGCAAAGCCATGCAATCCAAGAACCAGCGCGTCAAGTCTCCCTACACAATCTCTCTGTACGAACAGGTCAAGCTCTGCTTGATCCGTGGTTTCCAACGGTTGCAAGGTGATGCTAGTTTGACCATCTCCCAATTGGTCGGAAACTTCATCATGGCCCTTATTATTGGAAGTGTGTTCTACAACTTGAAAGACGAGACGGACAGTTTCTACTCCCGTGGTGCCCTGCTTTTCTTTGCCGTGTTGCTCAATGCCTTCTCCAGTGCGCTCGAGGTATGTTTATGACTTGCCTTCGCGTTCATCTCCTTGTCTGGTGTTTCGCCTGCTGACGTTCGATTTCAGATCTTGACTTTGTACGCCCAACGCCCAATTGTCGAAAAGCAGTCTCGTTACGCCATGTATCATCCGTTCGCCGAAGCCATTGCGTCTATGCTCACAGATATGCCTTATAAGATCGGAAACGCGATTATCTTCAACCTTACGCTATATTTCATGACTAATCTTCGTCGGACGCCGGGCGCCTTCTTTGTCTTCCTGCTGTTCTCCTTCGTCACGACCCTGACCATGTCCATGCTCTTCCGTACCATCGCTGCTTCTTCCCGGACACTTTCTCAAGGTTTGTCTTTCGTTCTACCCACTTCCGTCGCGCAGAGGCTGATTTTGAAACCAAGCTCTTGTCCCGGCCGCAATTCTCATCTTGGGTCTGGTCATCTACACCGGTTTCACTATTCCCACCACTTACATGTTGGGGTGGTCGAGATGGATGAACTATATCAACCCCATCGCTTACGGCTTCGAGAGTCTGATGGTGAACGAATTCCACAATCGCCAATTCCCGTGTTCTGAGGATGGTTACGTTCCCTCCGGCAATGGCTATGATTCCCTCCCTCTTTCGAACAAGATCTGCTCTACAGTTGGGGCGGTATCCGGACAAAAGTACGTCGACGGTGATAGGTACCTTGCTTTGAGCTTCGACTACTACAACAGCCACAAATGGCGCAACCTGGGAATCATGTTCGCTTTCATGATCTTCCTCATGGGCACATATCTGCTCGCTACCGAGTACATTTCTGAAGCCAAGTCCAAGGGTGAGGTTCTGCTCTTCCGCCGCGGTCATGCTTCCCCTGCTGCCAAGGACGTTGAATCAAGCCGCCAATTCGCCTCCCCTGAGAAGGCTGAGCAGTCCAGTGGTCAACAACAGAGTGCCGCCATTCAGAGACAGACCGCTATCTTCCAATGGCAGGATGTGTGCTACGACATCAAAATCAAGGGTGAACCCCGCCGCATTCTTGACCACGTCGATGGATGGGTCAAGCCTGGAACCTGTACTGCTCTCATGGTATGTTAATTGGACTTCGTTCTCGCCAGATATGAACTGTGCTAACGTTCATTAGGGTGTTTCTGGTGCGGGTAAAACAACTCTCCTGGATGTGCTTGCTACTCGTGTCACCATGGGTGTGGTCACCGGTGAAATGTTGGTTGATGGGCGTCCTCGTGATCAAAGTTTCCAGCGCAAAACCGGCTATGTGCAGCAGCAGGATCTCCATCTTCACACTACCACTGTCCGTGAAGCTCTTCGGTTCAGCGCCATCCTTCGGCAACCTGCCCACGTCAGTCGCCAAGAGAAGCTCGACTATGTTGAAGAAGTTATCAAGTTGCTTGACATGGAAGAATACGCCGACGCCGTTGTCGGTGTTCCCGGTGAAGGTGAGTCGCTTCTGAGTATTTCCTTGCTTGTGCATCGGTTTCTAATATGGAGTAGGTCTCAACGTTGAACAGCGCAAGCGCCTCACCATTGGAGTTGAATTGGCGGCTAAGCCTCAGTTGCTTTTGTTTTTGGACGAGCCTACTTCTGGTCTTGATAGTCAAACGTCCTGGTCCATCCTTGATCTCATTGACACCTTGACGCAGCACGGCCAAGCTATTCTATGTACTATCCACCAACCTTCGGCTATGCTGTTCCAACGTTTCGACCGTCTCTTGTTCCTTGCTAGAGGCGGTAAGACAGTCTATTTCGGAGATATTGGCGACAAGTCTTCCACTCTTGCTAGCTATTTCGAACGGAACGGTGCCCCTAAGCTACCTGCTGACGCTAACCCGGCCGAATGGATGCTCGAAGTCATTGGTGCTGCTCCTGGATCTCACAGTGATATCGACTGGCCCGCGGTGTGGCGTGACAGCCCTGAACACAAAGCCGTGCTTGACCACTTGTCCGAACTCAAGTCTACTCTCTCGCAGAAGCCGCTCGACACAAACCAGGCGGATCCCGGTAGCTACAACGAATTCGCTGCACCGTTCACTGTCCAGCTATGGGAGTGCTTGCTCCGCGTGTTCTCGCAGTATTGGCGTACACCCGTCTACATCTACTCGAAGATTTGCCTTTGCGCCCTGACTGCCTTGTACATTGGATTTTCATTCTTCCATGCCAAGAACACCTCACAGGGACTGCAGAATCAGATGTTCTCTATCTTCATGTTGATGACGATTTTCGGAAACTTGGTGCAACAGATTCTTCCCAACTTCTGTACCCAGCGCTCCCTATACGAGGCTCGCGAGAGACCTTCTAAGAGCTACTCATGGAAGGCCTTCATGGCTGCTAACATTATTGTTGAGCTGCCGTGGAATGCACTCATGAGTGTGATCATCTATGTCTGCTGGTACTATCCCATTGGGCTCTACCGGAACGCGGAACCGACCGATGCTGTTCATGAGCGTGGAGCGTTGATGTGGCTGCTTATTCTGTCCTTCCTTCTTTTCACCTCGACCTTCGCGCACATGATCATCGCAGGTATCGAGCTTGCTGAGACTGGTGGTAATCTTGCTAACCTGCTCTTCTCCTTGTGCCTGGTCTTCTGTGGTGTCCTGGCAACTCCTCAGCAACTCCCTGGCTTCTGGATCTTCATGTACCGGGTTTCTCCGTTTACATATCTGGTGTCTGCCATGTTGTCGACCGGTGTATCAGGCACCACGGCTATCTGTGACTCCTCAGAGTACCTCCACTTCGACCCCCCTGCCAACAGCACCTGCATTGATTACATGCAGAGCTATATTGCGTCCGCGGGCGGCTATCTTCAGAACGAGGATGCCACCAGCAACTGCGCCTTCTGCACCATCAGCGACACCGACACCTTCTTGGCGGCAGTCAGCAGCCACTTCTCCGACGCGTGGCGCAATTTCGGTCTTATGTGGGTGTACATCGTGTTCAACATCTTCGCCGCGGTGGGCATCTACTGGCTCGCTCGTGTCCCGAAGACCAAGAAGACCAAGGCTTCTTCTTGAGAGGACTTGACATGTATAAATGATTTTCCCCTGCCCAGCTTTTGTATGATTTGTTCACGTATACATATGTTTGTGTTTCGGATTATCGTTGTTGGACATAATCGGGAAATGCTTGGGGATTGTTTTTAGACGCACATATTCTAGATTCCTCTTCTCTTCTCCCTGGCCCTTCGTCGCTCCTTACTCATATATGCCCTCCAAGCGTATATTTTAGAATTCTTGGCCCCTCTTTCGTCCTCCCGGGCAGACTTGGTTTTTCTGATTTGGTCCCGTGGAACTTTTTTCCTCACTGCCTCCTGTCCTTTTTTTCCCCAACTGCTTTCTATCGTTCATAACTCCACTTACCCACACTTACTCGTTCTATGCTGATACATATCTGTACATTACCAACTTTCAGACCCGTCGCCAAGACTAGCCAGAAAACCACATAGAACAGGACATATCAACTCAGACCTTATACCCTTCAGGACCTTCTCAAGCAGAAGCCTCACGCACTTTCAGGTTTCCGCCCAGTCAACCATAGGGCAGTGGCCGGGTAGACCGCCACCAGTACCCGAGGGCGACAATCGCCATGTCTATTACTCCGTAGGTAGTAAGTTCCTCAAAGATACCTTTATCCCCGTCCTGCCAAAGCCGACCCCAAAAAAGGGGGTTGTGCCAACGTCAACCTTCGGTCCTGCAGCCCTCGCCGGCCAGGGCTGCTTGCTGCTTGCTCACCAGCACAGCCGCGCTCAGGCTTTCTTCACGTAGTTGGATCTCATCACTTGGTACTTGTTGTCCACATCCACATCCACATCCTCAACAGCATGGAAAACCTTGTTTCGTCATTCCAAGCCCCTCGTGGTTGGTTTGAATTTCCGGATCTGGATTTCCGGATCTGGATCACAGTGGATGGCTGCAGAGATGGGCCAGGGGGGTTTGTGCCATGGAAATAGCAGTAGCATTATGTACTGTACCTATGAGTAGGTAGTGTGAGTGTGAGTGCTAGCTTACCGTTTCTTTTGTAAAGGTGGTGGTGTAGGGCGGGGTTTACATTATGGGATGGATTATACTGGGTGCGATGGATGGAGGGGAGGTGTCTTGGGTACAGTACAATGCATTCATCAGGTGATGATGATGAAGGCAAAAGAAGAACATCGCAATATCGACCTAGGAGGAAGAACGATAATCTCACATGAAAGAAAGAGAAAAAAAAAAAAGGGGGGGGGGTTCCCGAACTAGCTACGGAGGTAGGCTTAGACTTCGTTCGGGTTCCGCTCCGAAGAAGAGGATTCTGTATTCTGTATTCGAGTAGTAGATGTAAAGCCAAGAGTCTGTGTGTCAAATTTCTTTTCTCCTAGGGTCCTAGTCTACTCGCTAGTACGGAGGATTCAGAATAGATTAAGGTCCCACTGGACGTTTAATCTAACTAATTAGAGGATGGTTTAGGTAATGCGATGGGTCATCTTCGGAGAAGTCGGGTGCTTAATTCGGATTCCAGTTTAGATTTAGGTTGATTTAGGGTTCCGAGAGCTAGCTGTCCGTAGGCCGTACTCCGGACGGAGAAAAACTCGTGATACAGAAGTAGATGGATCAGGGTTTGCACTATTAATAGCACTTGGGCGGCTGGGCGTGGTGGTGTCGTTATTCATCTCTGTGGGTACAGTGCAGGGGTTAAGCACGGAATCAGGCGGGCTGAAATAACAAAAAGATACAAATGCAATCAAGAAGTGATGGCTTGCGCTTGGTGATCGTTTCTGCGGCTGCGGCTGCTGCTGCTGCTGATAATGGTGACACGATGATGATCATGCTTGTAATGAACAATGACTTGTATATATATCTCAAAGAAGAAAAAAGAAGGGTAAGAGAATGAGGGAAAGAATGGAAGAGAAGAGAAAAAGAAGTGATGGAAGAAGTTTTGACAAGAATATTAAGGGTGAGTGATACGAGCCATGAAGAGGGGACAAAGAACGTAGAGAGACAAGAAAATGAGAAGATAAAGGCAAAAGGGCTAGGGCTCTAATCACAATAGCATTCACAACAAGAAAGGAAGTTGATACGTATTTTTTGGGGGAGGAGATAGGTTGGGAAAAGGTGCTTGTCTACCACGTGAAGGCTTCCTCGACAAAATCGACCACAGCACCCTTTCCGATACGAGATCGGGCAGCTGCACGGACTTCATCGGCGAAAGCACCTGGACCACAGACGGAGACAACGGTGGCGCCAACGCGCTCAGGAATGACTTCGTCGAGGACGACGTCGGCTTTGCACCGTCCAGGGAACATCTGCACGGTGGCACTGGGCGAGACGATCTCCCGAGAGGATTTGGGCTTCGAGACGAAGAGCTTGATCGTCAGGATCTCCCGGCGGCCCGGCAACCGAAGGATCTGATCCATCCATTCTCGCACCCAGGCGAGGTGCTCTGTGCTGCGAACGGACCAGACAAGGTAGATCTTCTGAGTCGCAGCACGGCCTTCGGTGGAGCGGATGATGAGATCACGCACGGAGAGCATGTGATGGGTGATGCCGGCGCCGGCCGAGAAGAGGACCGCAGTGCCGTAGCTGGCCAAGTTGACAGCGTGGGAGGCATACGGCCCCTCGATGAAGCCCGACAGGTGGAGCGTTTGACTGGGTGCTGCGAGGGCTTTGTTGTACAGTTTACGGGTCATGCCTTGGCGAGCACCCATGATGAGAGACACCGACGTCGGTTGCTGATGGGCCTTCATGTACTTGTCCAGATCAGAGATAGGCTGCTTCTCGAGGTCGGAGGCTGTTCCGGTGACGGCTGGGGCCGTCACAGACTCGCTGGGCTCAACCCAAGCGACAGAGAAAGGATGCGACATCCAGAGAGCAACGCTGGGAATGTAGGCATACACATGGCTACCTGCACCAACGTGAACGCGCTTGGGAAGTTGAAAAGTCACTCTGCAGGCTTCGCCGGGGAGGGCTTCGACGGTCAGAGTTGTAGAACCTTTGCTGGGAGAGATGTTCAGGTATGCTATCCGGCCGAGGCGAGCCAGCCGCTCCAACAGCCACATCAAGCCAACGGCAATGAGCCAAGGCTTCTGGGGTAGATTGTCAAGATCCAGGTGCATGATGACACCAATGTATGCAAACAGAGCACAGAGTTGGTGGATATGCAAGAAGGTCTCGTAAAAGGCGTGCCGGATTGGAGACGGGGAATGGAGTCCGAGAACCACCATTGCGACAGTCCCGACTAATCCCCAGGTGAAGAACGGAGTGTCGCGGAGGCGTGCAAGCATGTCAGCGAAGCTGACTTCGTCACATGCATTGACCGCCCACGCGGCCGTGTGCACAACGCTCTCAATAACAACAATCCGGCCAAGCCAACGGTGAAGCAGATTATAGGTATCGAAGCTAATGTGCAACAGGGGAATGAGTGGGTTGTTGCGGGCAGCCAGGAGGAAGAGAGGGACCATGTTGAGAACGGCCAGCGTCCCGGAACGACCACGGAGCTCGGCGACAAGGGCCGCCTTAACGTTCACCCTGTAGTCGAGAATAACACAATAGGCAATCTGGCTAACGAGGTATAAACCAACGAAGATGGTTTGGAATCTGGAAGGCACTGTGCCCACGCCGATGGCCGACGAAAGCTGAAGTTCCCGGTTGTGTCTCTTCCTTCCCAGGGGTGCATACAACATATGCTTCTTAAAATTTGTCCAGGCAGGTGATACCTCAACACTCCAGAAAGTCTGTTCTCGTTTGCTTGCCGTCAGAGAGGTGATATGGCGAAGATAGGCATGGCTAATCTGTGCAATTCGTCCGCAGAACACGACGAACGCCAGAATTGTCAAAGACGCGTAGATGATCTGGGTAAACAGATGATCTCGAGGCACGTCCACTCCGCTCAAGCCTCTTGAATATTCGTAGATGTAAGTGGCATTGACGCCATAGCCCCGAGAGGCTATGTGCTGCCGTACACTATCCATTGAAGTTGTGATAGCCTGCGCAGCACGTTGTGAAGGACTAGTACGGCGACAGGAGACGATGGAAGGCAAGCAGCAACGAGGTCGTGTGGGGTGGTGACTCCAGCGAACTTCCTAATAATAGCGCTCGAACCGCCTGAGACAGGCCAATGACTGCGTAGACGCAGAGAACCTAATGGCAGGGGAACGGAAAGAATGTGGGGAAGAGCAAGGGAGTTCCAGGGGGATCTCCAGTAAACAGAACTCCAGCGAGAGCGACAGTATTGCAAGTAGCGGATAGCTGTAAGGCTGGTTTGACACACGAAGGTGATGTTTGAATCTCCGCAGCTGAACTTGACTCAGAACCGTCTGGCAGGTCGTTTTATCGGGCGATTCTGATGATGACGTTTGCCTCAAGGGGTCTGCAAATGACCAAGATGTTGTCACGGGTGATGTCCTTTAGCGGAGCCGAAGAATGTTGAAGACACCAGACAGGATGGCGAAATTGACGTTTGGGTTCTACCAAGATTTAGTCTTAGAGTTATGACCAGCGTCATGAGGGGCGAGCCAGCCTTCAGATATACTCACCTTAGGTTGCCTACGTGCATAATATAAGAGAAGTATTCCAGCAAGGGGATCAAAGACGCGCAGCGTCAATAGTGCAGCGGCTAGAAGAAGCGAAAGCTGCCGGCAAGAGAAGGGAAAGTAACACAAAGCAACGAGAGTGTCTATTGTTGTGAAGAGGACCAATTCCGCCTATTTCATGATAAATGACGTCCGACTGCAGGCAATGATCGGCAAACTCCAAGAAAGGCAGGGGAAAGCTTGTCCGTTTCAACTTCAGGCACAATAGTCGATTGTTTGAAACAATGAACAATGAATGAATGGATGAGCCGCTCGGTGAAAGAAGAACGACCAGCCAGCTGGCTAGAGGGGAAACGATTGAAGAAGAATGTAAGAATGGCAATGGGAAGAATGGAAAAGAGTGAAGAAGAGGGTTCGAAGAACACACGAAAGGTAAGAGGAGATGGAGAAATAAAATCACTTCTACATTGGGAGATCCACGGCGCAGATAGATACCCTTTAAGCGAAAGAAAAGTACCACATCAGGCAGCGGACCGGGTCTGCCATCAAACTACATACCGAAAGAAGACCAATGGCCAGGGCCACAAACACATTACCAGGTAACAGTGGCGTGGTCCTCCTGAGAGGGGTTCATCTTGGGCGCCAAGACAAACGTCTGCGCTCGGCCTCGAACCGGTAGAAAGAGCTCTGGCGCGCATTGAGGGCCCGACGATGGCATCGTTGTTTCTGATAGAGATGGACAGGTCTCCAGGCTTGGCCGGGTGTTTAGCGCTCTTGGCTCCAAGCAGCAGCCGCGGAGACGGGGGCAAGCTGCAGGCTTGCAGCAGGGGTTGTCCGACCGAGGCGCATCGCTGGCCACTGAACAGCCAGCCCCTGACCGGAACTGCAGTTCAACAGTTTTCACAGGTCCAAAGACTTGCACCTTGAGGTTGAATCTTCATGACTGAGAGAATCGTATTGGTTTATCGCGATGTCTTTGCATGTTTCAAGTGCTGCAGTTCAAGCTGAAACGCTTGCTCCATATTGGCCAGAGCCATGTTTGGTGGCCCACCGCGATTCCCACTGGCAGGTGAATTCAGCCACTGACTAAGAGAAGGGTTGGTGTTCCTCATGGGTCGGGTGTGTTAGCGAAGCTCTTGGGATGAAACAAAGCTTGGTGTTTGACATGGTGGTGGTGGCGGTGGTGGTCAAGTTTCTTTCGAGAGGAAGATGATTGCTGGATTGAAAGTAGGTGGAGGGAAGGAGATCTAACTTACCGGTAGACTGACTAACTACGGGAGAGATTCAGGGAAATTGGGCGGAGAGTCGGCGACACATGGCGGTCACGGGTCAGAGACTAGGCCCGCCCTGTTTAATCTATTTTCAATTATTTTGATTCTAATCCGATTCTATTATTTGCTCGGAGACTTCGGTTTCCTGGCTATCTCGGAATACTCTTCCTTCATTCGGTTCTTCTTCCTTGACTACTCGTAGATATTTCTTGGAACCCTGCTAAAAAAAAACCCCCATCGGAACGAAAGAAAAAAAAAAAAACAAAAACAAAAAGTGGATATGCGTTTACCCTTGGCTCAGGTTCTGAGGTTCGTGTCCCACTGGAAGTGCCCACCGAATTCACAAGTCCTTTCGGCTCAAGCCTGAAGCCACATGGGAGTTCGACACCTCAGTGACAGGCAGTAGCTCATTAGCTTTTATGCCATGCTTCCAGCGCTTGAAAAGGAAGACTAACGAGAAACTAACGCACGGATCTGAGACGCACTTGATAATCCTGCGCGGCTGTCAAGTGTGGTATGATGAGCTCAGGTAGATATGACCTGACATGTTAGCATCCCGGGATTATTGCTGTCAAGGCACGATGAACTTCCTTTCATCGGATTGCATGAGATAAGGAGCTTGACTGAAAGATGCCTCGTACCGGCAGGCTCTCACCAGAGTCTTTTCAACTCGGCATATCTGCCCACTGCCAGACTTTATCTGAAACGTCACGTCCTAGCTCTGCCTCAAAAGCCCTAGGACGACAGGCAGATGCATGTAGATTATCTTTGTTGAGCTCATTGTTGGCCAGCTTGGATTCGAACGTCAGATATATCGATGGACGTGACCTGTTGCATCTGATAGGGAATTTGCATGATTGGCTGACATCGCGCTTCGCTTACTTGAAAAAATGTCTCGCAGCTCTGAGTTGCATACGGTAACTTTTTGCAGCTCAATTGACTGACTGGCCTATTGATTAATGCTTCCTTGGTTGTTTGGTGAGGTGCTGTGCAAAGGAGCAGTCGCCCCTGCAGTGAGGTCTTTGCAGGTTACCTTCAACAGCTTGCGGTCCTTTAACGATGGCATGAAGACAGTGCAGCACAGTAACGATAGAGTAGTCCATTGTCAGAAGCCTGCCCTGCTATCAACACTCCCAAAAGACAGCCGATATGTGCAACAATAATGTTTGTTCTTCTCTAGCCATAAAGGAAACCCATCATCATTCTTGTATGTCTTCCCATGCGGGGGCAGCATCCGATTAGGTAGGTTCAAAGCCCGGTTCCCCCGCATACGGCTATTGAACCTTCCTTCGGGGGTTGCCCGATCGTTTCGTGTATTGATGTCAATACATGCTGGGTACATGCAATTATCATCAAGGGCATCTATCCCCGGCCTGAACCGGGGCAATTATCCATAATTGGTGCTGACCTCGAAGCTGTTTATTGCTGTTCTGTGTGGCTCGGTCCGCGGTACACTGTGAGTGTATGCCTGAGTTTTACTATGAGACCAGACTCTTACTGTACACTCAAAGGTCACTCGTCGTGGTAACTATATACGCCGGAGACGGCCCCTTGGTACTTGCTGCGCGAAATGCCAGCCGGTCAATGTTGGCTCCTAGGAATACAAGGGACTGTCAAGGCTATATAAGTTCTAGTTAGTTGCGATAATTCATTATATTAAACAACATCTAAACATTTTGAGTTTTGTTGCTGTTCAAGTCACTGTCCGGATAGAATACCGTACTGTGTACGGATCGGGTAATACCGCTGTTGCCGTCTTCTCTTCCCAAGTTCCTTTTCTCTGCCGCCTCCTGTTTACCTCTGAATTCATACACGAGTTGGTTAAAATCCAGCATATGTGATTAGCCTAGCAACTTCATGCCGAGTATAAGTTGATGACTGCATTTTGAGTTAGGTGCATGCGACTTGGCTCAGCTAGTGGTAAGATTGAACTTATATTCACCTCTCGTGTGGGGAAAGCACGAGCGCCTGGATGAAGCTCGAATCCGATCCCAAACGAACGACAGATAATATGCTGGTAGCACGCCGAAGCCGCTGAATGTCCACCAAACCTTCCTCGCCCAGTGTCTGACACCAACACTTTCTTCTCTTTCTCTCTTTCTACAGTCAGCAAGCGTGATCATCTCTTTCGCCTTTCTTCGGCCGGTTATCTCTCAGACCTTGACACATTACATGCATGGTATCGACACCGTACGTGCGTGGTATCTCGGAGTCAAAGTGTGAACGTGGCTTAAAAGCAAGTTTGCGAGACCTTGCTAGGATGAAGATGCAGCTTTAGAATCTCATTCGGGAGAAGTGAACCTACGGAGCGACCTTCGCACTCTAGAGAATAGTCGCCATGGAGCAAGACGAACGATCTTCCCCGGTCGCGGGTACTCCAGGCTCGAGAGCCAAGGCTCGTTCAGACCATCTCATGAAACGCGTCTCAAGAGCTTGCTTGCATTGCAGACAGCGTAAATCAAAGTGTGATCTGTAAGTCAATTCTCTGACGAACATGATGCCCCTAGGCTGTTGCCAGCTATCGTGGTTTCTTTTGCCTACATTCACTTCTTCTCATTCCATGGTCTTCACATATGCTGGCTCTCTCATACATGGATAACTAACCAAACTGCGCATACAGAGACAGCAGTGGTAGTCCTGGAGTGCCACCATGCCAGCGCTGCATCCGAGATAATCGTGAATGTGTCCTAGGTAGCTCTAATCGAGGAGGACGGCGCATTCGCAAAAACAAAATGCAGAATTTCACCCCAGACAGCATAACATCGGGCCGAAGAGACTCCATAATAGAACCGGCAAGCCCCTCAAACTCGGACAACCGTCAGACTACGGCTTCGGGCCCGTACCCCGGCCCGGTTCAATTTGTCCCCCCAGATCCCCCTACCGCACCTTCATTGTCCGTGGATGATGAAGACACGGCTTCTATAGGCTCCGTACCCCGGAACCCCTCTGACGCATGGCAGTGTCTTACTGGTATCGCGAAAAGAGGCACGGATGGTCCCAGCCCGGACTTTGGACCCGAATCTCTTCATGTAAGCTCGAATGGCTTCACGGGACTCAGTGCGCTTCGAAATGGCTCGTCCAACAGTGGCATCAAAGCATATCGCCTAGTACAATCCCGGTCTCTGGATACGGGTACCGTTTGGCAACTAGTGGTTCGGTATGCTGAGCACTTCCACCCGTACCTCCCCCTGGTGCCACGGAAGTACTTTGAGCGTAGCGCACTCGATACGTTTGCCAACAATGAGAAGCATCTTCTCACTGCCGTTTTAACCATTGCCTCTAAAGACCTTGTGGAACGACCAGAGATCCACGAATACTGTTCCAAATATATGCACGAATTGATATCCGGAATCGCCGCCGGCGCCGACTGCGACGTGGAGGCTGTAGAAGCCCTACTTCTCCTAGCGGAATGGGAGCCCCAAGGTCTTCGACCTCGGATAGAGAAAGTTGGTCGTGGTGAGGAGGATCGCGCTGCCTGGATGCATGTTGGGCTCGCTTTGCGCTCTGGATATTTTCTTGGATTGGACAGATCGTCATTTCGAGGCGATTCGTCCGGAGACACAGAGACAGAGGCTCGGAGACGACTAGCATGGACCAGTTGCTATGTGTCCGATCGATTAATATCTGTGCGCATCGGGCGAGCCTTCTGGTCCCGAGGCCCGGGACCAATGACTGGTCTCGTTAGCCAGGACTTCCCATCGCTTCAACCAATGAATGATGGCGACGAGGACTATGCGAGGGTCTTCCAGGCCACGCTAGATCTTACTCAATTGTATAACAATGTACACGACGTGCTATATTCTGGGATGCGAACGAGCAACCAAATGATGCTTATGGGTGACTACGTGAAGTACGTTGACGACTTCCGACTGGCAATCCTGCGCTGGAAATCTCTATGGGGCTCTTTACCATGTGAGTCAAACTCTACGCAGTCATGCCTTCCCACTAATTACCAGCAGGCTCTACGCCAATGAAGGTTACCCTACAGCTGTCTTACGAATATCTAAGACTGTACACCAACGCTTTTGCCTTCCAAGCAGCTATTTCCCAGTCCTTGGTCTCCAAAATGAAGAACGACGATCAGTCTCAAAGAGAGTACTTGCGGACAACTTTCAACAATGTGGCTTCAATGCAGGATGCTCGATTTATTTACGAATCGATCGATGCTGCCAAAGCTTACCTGACCATACTTGTTGATGTGGTTGACCCAGAGAAACATCTCCATTTCATGCCGCTCCGATTCTATCTATATGGGATTTATTCTGCAGTATTTTTGTACAAGGTAAAAGCACTCAAGTCTCCATCTACTGCCTCTTCTTGAGACTGACTGCATGCGGCTAGGCCCGCTCCTTCGGTGTTATGATGTTCTCCGAGGAGATGAAGGTGCGAGATCTTGTCACTCGGACTACACAAGTGTTGAGGCGAGCCAGCGCCGGCCCTGATGATATCGGGTCACGGTATTCGCGGCTTCTAGAGCTCTTGTGGCAACAAAAATCAATGCCAGCCACTTCGCCAGCAGGGACGCACCAAGGAAGCGAGCTTCTTATGCCAAACGATAGCAGCGCACTCTCACACCATACATCCGATCCCCATGTACACTTTAGCCCCGCCAACGACTTCTCGTGGCTGGATCTCGAAGCCGTTGGTGATTACGTCTCTGGCGATCAGATGTCAGGAACGAACACACTCGCACTGGACACATTCCAGAATCCAGATCTTTTTATTCCTGGACAGGATCGATCTCAGACCTGGCAGGTACCAACATGGTCGGGAGACATGAGCAGCAACCTTCTCTTTTAAAAGAGTTGAGGATAGCTGGGTGACAGTGTAATAACCAGGCAACAAGGATGCGACTCGAATTGGGTATTATTGGGACAATCATAATCCATTGCTGGAGACTGTGAAACGGGGTATATTTCCGTATTGGGCTTGTACGGGCCGTACCCGATCAAAGCGATGCCTTACGACTTACAGGGGCAGGCGTAACCACCGCCGCCGCCGCGCGCCCGTCCGTTTCCTTCACCCCCACTGTTTAGTGCGGGGTCGTGGGGGAGGGGGAAGTGTTTAGTCGGAAACCACGCCGACCTGAAGAGCACATGGCTACGTCCTACGTATTCAGAAGACTGCGCTCGGTGCTGTTATTTCCTCCATAACTCGTCTGCCTCCCTTCACGTAATTACCCACCTTGTGGTTCCGACTCCTTACTCTGCAATCTTGTTCACGATTGCTCCGATCAACATCGAATGACCCGGGCTACTGCTATCTGCTAGAACCATGTCTCAGCTGAACGAGATCCGCGGCCGACTGGCACTGATAACCGGCGCCTCTGGAGGGTAGGCTTCGCAGAGTCAGCCAAAAATTCCAGCTTGCGTGCTGACCGTGATATTGTGATACAGAATTGGTGCAGCTTGCGCACGACAGCTGGCTGAGCGCGAGGTCCATTTGGCTTTGACGTACTCATCAAATTCGGCTTCAATCACATCTCTCAAGGATGAGCTGTCATCAAAATACCCCACACTCCGTATTACAATCCACCAGGTCGATGTGGCATCTGCTGAACAAATCGAGGCCATGTTCGTGCAGATTGACGAGCAACATGGACAACGACCTGACATCCTTGTCTCCAACGCCGGCCACGGCAAGCGAATCCGCCAGATCTGGGATATTTCACTCGAGGACTTCGACTATACGTTGAATGTCAACCTTCGGGCCTCATTCATCTTGTCAAAGGGAGTGGTTGAGCACATGAAGAATCAGCGATGGGGACGAATCGTGTTCATGTCCTCGATTGCTGGCTACGGAGGAGGTATCAATGGTTGCCGTATGTTATAATAGCTATCCGAGTACGACAAGCCTCACGCACTTGCTAATTTCGATCCTGTTCTACAGATTATGCCGCCTCGAAGGCTGGCATGACCGGTATGATGAAGAATCTCTCCACTCGACTGGCGGAGTACAATATTAGCGTGAATGACGTCGCACCTGCAATCATCGGCGACACGGGGATGATTCCTAACGCTGACTCGGTTCCGGAGATTGCTGCAAGTATTCCCCTCGGGCGGGTTGGAACTCCAGGGGAGGTTGCGAATGTGGTGACTATGCTTGTGACGACAGGTTACATGACGGGCCAAAGCTTGCTGATCGGAGGCGGTTTGAAATAGAGGCTGTTGAGGCCTTAGTGGGTCCAGCGTTTAGACTTGGACATGGGAGGGGGGGACCAAGAATAGTTGAAATAGATAGCAACCTGAATCAACAAGGTTGCGGCCAGGATCTTTACATTGATTGTTAGAATGTCTTCATCGTTCTGGATGTACTTGTGTAACTTGATAACTAGTTCGTGGTTGTCCGCTCGCGGGCCCGACCCAGACATCCGACCCAAGGCGGCGGCTTACTGCCGGGCGGTGAGCAGGAGACCTACCAGAACCACACTAGTGCTAGGGCTAACATACCCTAGGCGGGTGCCAAGCGCGAAAAAGCGCACCACAACGAGCGAGCCTCGCGATCTCAAGTTTGAGCGGCCGACGACAGAAAAGCGACAAAACTTCTCACCCGACATCGAAGGACCACCCGCTCGGCAACCACATCAAGATGGTGAGTGCTATATTCGAGTTTATTGTCGTTGTTGGAATCGGAGCAGAGGATTTTATCACGCGAATTCGAGAATTACGGTCTCTATGATGTTCAACCCCCGTTGTACCGGAAATCTTCGATCCTGTGTGCCTATGGCCCCCGAATGAAGGCCGACCGTATATCGAATTTTCACGACCCTTGCTATCACCACCCGTCAAATGAACTACCTACACCGTTCGCTACGAATCCTGCTCCGGAGGCAAATGATTGGCGTGTTGAATTGAAGGATTTTGATATGTTGAGGGCTCATGCTGATGTTGGGTTTTTTTCCGTCGCCATCAGGTCCGTTACGCTGCTCAGGATATCCCGGCCGCTAAGAGCGCCCGCGCTCGCGGCTCTTACCTCCGTGTCAGCTTCAAGAACACCCGTGAGACCGCTCAGGCCATCAACGGCATGAAGCTGCAGCGTGCCCTTACCTTCCTCACCAACGTTACCGAGAAGGCTGAGGCCGTCCCTATGCGCCGGTACGCTGGCAGCACCGGCCGCTGCGCTCAGGGTGAGTGCCAAATTCATCTTTCCCACATGCGACGAATTCTGGAAGCGGACACAATGAAAGAGGTGGAAGGCGAGTCGAGGGCTAGGCCGTGGACGAGAAGGATAATTGTGTACACCGTGGATGGCTATCGAGAATATTGGGGTTCGCCAGGATATGGAAAATGGAGATAGCTAACGGCTTCATTCCACAGGCAAGCAGTGGGGTGTCAGCAAGGCTCGCTGGCCCGTCAAGTCCGCCGAGTTCCTCATCGACCTCCTGAAGAACGCTGAGGCCAACGCCGATACCAAGGGTCTCGACACCGGCAACCTCGTTGTCAAGCACATCCAGGTCAACCAGGCTCCCAAGGGCCGCAGACGCACCTACCGTGCTCACGGTCGTGTATGTTGAACCCTCGGATTCGTTCCCTCTTCCCAGAGTCACCCGCGACTGACTTCTTCTCGATTAGATCAACCCTTACATGACCAACCCCTGTCACATCGAGCTTATCCTTACTGAGGGTGAGGAGGTCGTTCAGAAGGGTCCCGTTGCCGAGCGTGAGGTCCGCCTCAGCTCTCGCCAGCGTGGCGCTCAGATCCGCCGTGCTCTCATCGAGGCATAAGCGGTTCATGGGTGTCGGGGGAAGTGAAGTGGTCAGAATCTGAATGGGAATGCCGGAGTTTCGCTGTTGTACGGAAACCTATACCTGGTCACGGAAGGAATACAAAAGAAATTATTACTTTTTTTGACAAATGGAAAAAATTCGAAACCAACGGGCGAGACCATCTATCCGTGTCACATCTGAGACAGTTGATCTCTACCTACCCCTCAATGGTTCCTTCCCTAGGAATTTTTGTTTCGACAGCCTTGCCGTGGCAGGTAAAGGTAGAACAGGAGTCGCGGATTCTCTGGTACCACAGGCCTGGGTGGGTGGCCTGGGTCGACACGGCTAGTTCGGACATTCTCATAATTCAGAACACTTTGAGCGCTGCTTTTCATGAATGGGATACGGAATTTATTGTTTCATGAAGTAAAAGTCGGATGTGCCTAGATTGACCTTTTCATGTAGTTGTAATGTAGATTGTTATTATCACGATGTTCAGATCAACCAAAGACGTTGGAAAAGACTCCAACTGCGCCACCGCACCCTCTGACCTACAGGCGATGCCTAGATCCATCATCCTTGAACCCCAGGCCCTCGCGCACAGCCGGAGACCGTTTTGATGCCTGCTTGACAGGCCAAGAGTGGCTGTGCTCCCCGACCAGTGATTGTCGTCTTTCTCAGCCCAATGCGATCACCCGACAACCGGACTTCGCATACCCCATGACGACAGGAAGCAGAGCAATAGAACAATATCCAGGCTTGCATACGTAGTCGAGCCCGGTTGGTTGCGCCGGTGAAGCACATGCGCAATACCGTCTGTGGTTGCAAGCAGGCACCACTATTTGCTGATGGCTTTCCAAAGGGATAGTTCTATCGGGTCCCCAGGTCTTAGTTAATCCGCGCAAGACCCTGCTTGCATGTCGCCGACAAAGCGTCCTTGCCACTGCAGCAAATTTGGCAGTTTGGATCGGATCATCATCACACCTCCTCAAGCGGGGAAAGGTTTTGGCGGAGAATTGGTGGAAAAGGACAAAGTAATACAAAGTGCCGCCCGCCGCCGTTCCGGTCCGCTTGATTTGCTTGCTTTGCTTGCTTTTTCCAACTCGGTTACTGCGGCGCCTACTAGTCAACTACTAAGCTACGAAGCTACTACCTAAACTACAAGTCGACTATTTTTTTTGTCCCCCCCCCTTTTTTCTTTGTTCGCTTCTTTTAATTGTTCTTGCCCATTATCCTCTTCTTCTTAGCTTGACCATACCATTCATATCCGCTTCCTTTGAGCTTGTACGGTGATCATGAAGCGCATCTTTAACTCTATCAGCAAGCGGTCTAGTGAGTACTTGTTCCCCAGGCGCGCGACCATGCCAACCTCGGTTACTGATGCGATGCCGTCTGACAGGTCCGACGCGCCCCAGTCTTGGAACAACTACAGCTTATCCAGATGACTCGCCTGAGGGGATCATTCTGCGAGAAGTGGTTGGTTAAATCCTTGGCTCTCCTTCAAAAGCGCAGTAAGCTAATAGAATGTCTTGCTTGATTTTCAGACCGCATTTTGCGAAGAAGGTGCGAACAGTGTTGTACGTCTTTCTTTTCCTGCGTCTCTCGATCGCGACATCGTAACGCCCGCGTTCCCCACCTGCGACTGAAGCACTCATACCGTGTGTCCAGGGAAATGAGTACGTCCATCTGCCGGGCATCGTCGAAAACGCCGAGTCGAGCCCCAACGCAGCTCGCGAAGCCGGATTGCTGATCCGCAAGATCCTGTCGGAACCTTCGAAGCAACCCACTCATGTGCAGTACAATGCCATCATGCTGATTCGCATCCTCGCCGATAATCCGGGCCATACATTTTCGCGCAACATCGACGCCAAGTTTGTTGCTACGATCAAGGACCTCTACAAACAGGGCAGGGATCACCGCGTTCACGGCTTTCTGAGAGAGACCCTGGATGCTTTGGAGTTGCAGCGGTCGTGGGATGAAGATCTCAAGCTTCTTTTGCAGATGTGGAGCGCCGAGAAGGCTAAAAGCAACAGCCGACCTAACGGGTTGCGTGTAAGTATATGTGCCATCGCGTTTTGTGGCTTTGGCAATGCTGACGGAAGGAACGGCGATAGGCTAGCCGGAGTTCATCGCAAGTGCGGGCGCCTCTACTGAGTCAGAACCACTTTGCTCCTCCAAGACAACAGAACACGCTCCCACAGCCTGAGGAGCTTGCTGAGCGCATTTCCGAAGCAAAGACTTCGGCGAAATTGCTCACGCAGTTTGTCCAATCCACCCCTCTCGCAGAGTTGCTCGAGAATGATCTCATCACTGAATTCTCCGACCGATGTCGCACGGCGTCTCGCGTGATTCAGAACTATATCCATGCGACGAACCCAGCGCCCGATGAGGATACGTTGTTGACACTGATTCAAACCAACGACGAACTCACTGTGGCTCTGTCAAATCATCAGCATGCCCTGCTTCGGGCGCGTAGATCGCAGGGCCCAAGCGGTAGCCAGTCTCCGGCAACATCATCCAACAACGAGACTGTAGCGTCTGGTGCTGTGCAACCACACGCAGCACCTCCAGTGCCACCCAGAGAGCCGCAACGTACCTTCTTGCCATCTTCTGCCTCGGAACCAGTGATGCCGGGCCCTTCGGGGTCGTCTAGCAACAACGGCGGTTGGAACGACCAACGGTCGGGAGGTAGCGAGGACCAAGACCCGTTCGCAGATCGCCACACCACTACCACCGCCGGCCCTTCAACGTATGGTGAGCCGAGGTTGGACGGGCCGAGCAGCGACTGGTGGAAGGAAGCACAACAGCGGCCAGGCCAGCATTCTTAACCCCCCCCCCCTTTCCTTTCATTCCTTGTATGTTTTTTATGATGTAGCGATACCTCGACATGATACCTCTCTGCAGAACAGTGTTAGATTGAGCCTACTATTCTTATCGTCTTTCCTATTATTCTACTATTGGTGTGTGGTAGGTCGTATTACGCTGGCCCTGAACCTGACTGGGGCAGCCGCCATGGATTGGAATCTGGCTCGGATATTGCAATGCTCGTCCCGAATAGATGAACCAGCTGCATCCCAAACCTCGGTCTGGGCAGGGGTGAAAATGCTTGATGGACTTTTCCTGGCTAACGGCGGTCTTAGCTCGAACCGGAAGCGCCATCCGCCGTCATCGGGCTGAAAAAAAAAATCCCTGTCTAGAGAACGGGGAGGGGGAAGGCAGAGGCAAAGCAAGGCCAGGAAATTTAGGAGTGCCCGCTAGAGAGAAGAGCGTGTAGCATGAGAATCGATGTCTGGCTGGGCAAGGCGCGGAATTAATGTAGGTGAAACCCTAACTGTGCCAAGCATCCCGAGTTCACTGCTCATAAGACGCAGCTCCACCGCTGTTTCACGCCCATCTACGTGAAACCACTCGGCGCTTGGGACCATACCGATCTGGTACGTGCGACCGCTGCAGGCCCTTCGCTCTATGTCTCTATGGCCACTGATGTGCCTCGATCAGTGACCTGTCAATCTATCGTGCCATGTCCCGGTGGAGAGGCACCCTGTCATTATTTCTTCAAGGGTTTAGATGGTTCTGTCTAGACGCAAGAACCGTTTCACGGTCGACCTCCGAATGAAGCTGCTCCAGTTGGTCCAGGCACCGTTTTCTTGGTATATAGGATGGCGAACTTCGCTGTTTCTGCCCGAGAACTTTTCATCTTTCTCTCTACACGCAGGCTTGTCTGTTCATTTCGTCCTTCTCTTCGACATTCTTTTTTCTCCTTCCGGTCTGTGACCATCTCATTCTTTAAACCTTCCACTCTTTGAAACAACAGGTATACTGGTATACCCGAATCCTTCACTACATTCTTTCTGTCTACCAAATCAACTTCCATCAAAATGAAGCAAACCGGCTCTATCCTCGCCCTCGCTGGACTTGTGTCCATGGCCAACGCCCACGGTTTCGTGACCAGCCCCCAGCCCCGTATGCCCGGATCTGCCATGGAGAAGGCTTGCGGTCAGCAGGTGTACAACAACCAGGAGGCCGACAACTACGGCAACATCCAGGGTGAGTTGCAGATCACCAACGGCCAGAGCGACTACGACGCCGAGGCTTGCGATATCTGGCTCTGCAAGGGTTACAAGTACGCCGACAACACGGCCAACGTCCAGTCCTACAAGCCCGGTGAGGTCATCGACTTCAAGGTCGACATCCGCGCTCCTCACACCGGTACTGCCAACGTCTCCGTTGTCGACACTGCCACCAACACCATGCTCAGCCAGCCCCTGATCTACTGGAGCGTGTACGCCTCCACCGCTACCGGTGTGACCGCCAACGAGACCAGCTTCAGCGTCACCATGCCCACTGACCTCGGTGACAAGTGTAACGAGGCCGGTGCTTGTGTTCTTCAGTGGTGGTGGGATGCCCGCTCCATTGACCAGACCTACGAGTCCTGCGTTGATTTCACCCTGAGCGGTTCTTCTTCTTCCTCTTCCTCTTCTTCTTCTTCTTCCTCCTCTTCCTCCGCTGCTGCGGCTGTCGCCACCAGCGCTGCTTCCAGCTCTACTTCCAGCGCTGCTGAGACCACCACTGCTGCCAGCGCCGCTGTCACCTCCCCCGCGGCTGCCAACAACATTGCTCCCGTTTCCTCCTCCGGCCCCACCACCCTGGCCACCAGCGTGAAGCAGACTGCTACTGCCGCTGCTGTCTCCAGCTCCACCGCCACCAGCGTCTCCCTGCCCACCGACGGTACCGCCGAGGAGCAGCTCACCTGGGTTGCCAGCGTCTTCAAGGCCCTTCTCAACTACGCCAACTAAGTTGGGGCCGAAGATGAGGTGGACGTACGTTGCACTGTACAGGCATGTGCTAGGATAGAGGTAGATGGCAACTAGATTGCCTGCCTTTTATTAGATCTTCTTTGTTAAGATTAGTCACTTCAAAATTCTATTCATTTTCTCAAGACAGTCTTGAAGTAGCTCTGATAAGTAGCATATAGCTTTCATCCACTGCAAGTACCGATTGATTTTGATGACTTAGTGTTATAGGACTAGCCTAGCGGTCATCAAGTCGAATTTCAAGTTATATGCCCAGGCCTCTTGAGCCTTTGACCCAAGCCCATCTCACTGGTCTTGCAAGCAAGCAAGTCGGAGTCGCTTGAAGCCTCTTTCTTAGATTGGACAATTCTCTTTGGCCACTGCAAACGGTTCTGAAAAAGACATACTGTCCTACCATGAGTATAGAGAGATGTACAGTATGGAGACCCAGGTCCTGGCTGTCCGTACGCCCAGGCGTGCTCTATGAAAGAGTCTGCGTGTACGTGCCAGGTGAATATCAATACCTTCCCCCCGCCTCCCCCCACCTCTCCCCGCCGCAGACATTCACTTACGAGCTTCGACATACTTACATTCTATGTGGATCTGTGTGGACTCGTGTGAATGTAGACCTCTGAGGTGTGAATGATATGAAATACTGACTCATTCTGTTCCTTGCTTGGATACTTATTTCATCTCTCTCTCTCTCTCTCTCTCTCTCTCTCTCTCTCTCTCTGTCTCTCTCTTGTTTATCTTTCCTCCCCTTCTTCCTCTTGTTCATCCTCCCTCTTTCTCCCTGTTCTTCAGCTCGTTGGCTACAACTGTTCGTTGAGGGATCCTGTGTTGGTATTCTGGTACAGATCCATCGTGTCTTTGAAGGCTTACACTCACAATCTTGATTCGTTCGTTGAAATCAAGCTTACAGACAAGACCTCAATCTGTCTCTCAAGACGTATCACAAGAACCCAAAACACACAACCAAGACCTCTATCACTCTGTCTCAAAAGATATCATATCACAGGAAAACAAGTAAGCCGACACCCCTCACTGGCTTGATCTTCTCAGTTCAACAGTTCAACACCATAACTAAACTCACCAAGCAGGATGACTACACCCCAGCAGCCAGCCCCGCTCCCTCAGGGCAATCCACCCCCCCGTCACTCTTCACTCCGTCCCCGACCTCTCGCTTCTCGGCGCGATGCGAGCCAGCAGACCAGCCCTGACCATACACCGTAAGTGAGCATTTGAATTCTTCGGTAACTGCACTCTCTCTGATACGTGACGCGCTCCAGTGCCCCGAAGAGAGCCCGTCCCAACACTCCGGCCAACGCGAGCGGTGCAGCATCCAGCAGCCGCGCGAACATGAGCGGGCAGCGTGTTGCTAATACTGGGGCTGGTGCTAGTAGCCAGGCGGGCGGCGGTAGACAGCAGGCTGGTGTTAATCAGGCCCGGGTTAGTCCGGCCGGTGTTAACCAGGCGAGTGCCAACCAGGCCAGTACCAACCAGGCGAATGGCAATCATGCGAATGCCAGCCGGGCGACTGTCAACCCAGCGAGTGCCGCCCAGGCGAATGCTAACCAGGCGGATGTCAACCACGCGAATGCTAACCACGCGAATGGCAACCACGCGAATGCTAGCCACACGAATGCCCACCAGGCGAATGGCAACCCAGCGGGTGCCGCCCAGCCAGGTATCAACCAGGCCGGTGGATTCGGAGCCAACCAAGGGCATCCTCTCCCCCCAAGTTTCTACCATTTGTTCCCGTCTTGGGCCGAGCAATACAACCGTTGCAACATCGCGATCTTCCACGTTGGCTCGCCCCCTTTAATCTTCCACGTGGACGTCGACACCCTCCTCGTCCGCAGTCCCAACTTCCATAGATTCTGCATGGTCGAGTGCGCCGAGCGCGGCGAGCAGCACAAGCCCCCCATTATCCGCTTCCCCGACCTCTGCCCCACCACCTTCACTGCCTTCCTCAAATGGATGGGCAACGGCGATCCTTTCGGCGGTCACTCCCTGCCCAATCTCACGCCCTTCTTCAGCATCTGGCGCTTCTCGGAGAGGTTCCAGTGCTTCCTGCTGCAGTCTGACCTGTTGGCGTACTTGCAGCGCTGGCTGGGGAGCCACCGCGGCCTCTTCGGGGTCCCCGTCATCAGGCTCGTCTACACCATGTTTGACCGGGATTCGCACATGCGCAAGATGGTGGTCGAGGTCAATGCGTGGCGCTCGGGGCTGGCGGACTTCCAGAGCACCAAGGCTGACGTCCCGCGAGAGTACATCGAGGATCTGGCCGAGGCGCTCTTGGCCGTCCGCAGAACTGATCCGCTCACTGGACTGCCCGGGGACTTCGTTGCGCGCTACATGCCGATGGAGGAGGAGAAAGTGCCGGATTCGGATTTGGAGTAGGGTGTTCAAGTCACGAGTCCGCGGGGTTCCTCTGCCGTCGTTGTTGTTGCTGTTGCTGATGAGGCTGGTGGTGGGTTCGGTTTGCTTGCTTCGAGATGAAACTCTTCGCGGCGGTAAGCTTGGGTGAGTAGCTTCTGCGCAGAACCTCAATCCCTCAGATTGTCTTCTACACTGCTGTTGTGTGATTTCGTGAAATTGCCTTGTTATTCGGGATATGGATGAAAACTGGAATGCCTCTCCAAATATCTTAAAAATTGTGTTAACTCGGGAGATTGACTTTTCTGTACTCAGCTTGTGATATTATGAATCTAAGTTGAACTGATACCGGCCTTAGTACTGCCTGCCTAGTTAAATGTAGAGCAGATACATGTCATGGAGATGGATAAGGAGTATAGGTAGGTACGGGCTATTCACTTACACTTCCCAAAGGGGAAGATGCACTGCCCCTGACAGCTGACTCAGGGTCTGCATCCACTAGCCCGAATAGGCCAAGTGCCCATGTCTGATAAGAAGATCAAGCCGATTGATAACTTTCTCCTCCTCCTCCTCCTCTTCTGCAACCCCCTTGACCCCAACCACAACCACTAAGAAAATGGAGGAAACGCATCGACACGGTGCCTCGGTGCCCCTCACTCATCTCCCTCCTCACTCCCACATCTCTCACGATACCTCAATCGCCTACAATGCCGCCACGACCACCGCCCTGGAGCCATCCGCGCCGCACCGCCGCATCAGCATCGGCAGCGACGAGGAAAGCCAGCCGCCCCCGCGCTACACGCTGGAGAACGACCCGTTCCAACTGGCCTCCAAACTGAAAACCCCGGAGGAGATCGATCAGATCCAACCGCAAGCCAACATGGCCCGCAAGCGCGATTCCGTCCAGCAGCGGACCTCCTGCCTCCCCTCGGCCAGCCTTGGCGGCGGCGGCGGCGGCGTCCAGCGCGCGCTGGCCTCCCGCCAACTGCAGGGGTTCTACCAGACGCAGAACGAGAACATCGAGCGCATGCTCAAGCCGGTGGAGGAGCACGTGCGGGACGCGCGCGAGACGAACAGCAGCAACCAGCTGAAATACAAGATCGCGGTGTACGGCAGCTTCGCGGCGAACGTGATCCTGTGCGTGCTGCAGCTGTACGGGGCGATCTCGTCGGCGTCGCTCTCGCTATTCACGACGATGGCGGACGCGATCTTCGACCCGATGTCCAATCTGACCCTGCTGCTGTCGAACAAGGCCGTCAACCGCGTCGACGCCCGCAAGTTCCCCGCCGGCAAGGCCCGCATCGAGACCGCCGGCAACATCTGCTTCTGCTTCCTCATGTCGGCCGTCTCCTTCATCCTCATCGCCTTCTCCGTGCGCGAGCTCGCCGAGGGCTCCGAGAGCGAGACCGGCTCCTTCCACCTGCCGTCCGTCGTCGCCGTCATCGTCGCCTTCTGCACCAAGTTCGCCCTCTTCCTGTACTGCTTCGCCCTCAAGGACCAGTACTCGCAGGTCCGCATCCTGTGGGAGGACCACCGCAACGACCTGTTCATCAACGGCTTCGGGATCCTGACTTCCGTCGGCGGCAGTAAGCTGCGCTGGTGGATCGATCCCGCCGGCGCGATCCTGCTGTCCGTGCTCGTGGCCGCGCTGTGGCTGCATACCGCCTACCATGAGTTCCAGCTCTTGATCGGCGTCACGGCTGATACCAAAATGCAGCAGCTGATCACTTATATCTGTGAGTTTCTCTGTATTCCCTTGTTTTGTTGGATCGGGAACTGCATTCCGGTAGTCAGTATCTCTCTCTGGTGTCGGTTCTAACAAATCCCCGCCAAAGCAATGACCCACTCCCCCCTCATCACCGCCATCGACACCGTCCGCGCCTACACCTCCGGCCCCCGCTTGGTCGTCGAGGTCGACATCGTCATGGACCCCGACGACTCCCTGCGTGCCACCCACGACGTCGCCGAGGAGCTGCAGACCAAACTCGAGTCCCTGCCGGACGTGGAGCGCGCCTACGTCCACGTGGACTACGAGACCACGCACAAGCCGGAGCATTTCTTGAAGAAGGAGCTTTAGGCTTGGTACCGTTCCAGCGGTGATCGGAATTGAATATACGCGTTTGACGAAGCACGTCTCGTTGATAGGGTAGGAGGATCCATGCATTGGTACGATGCTACACTAGGCGTCGCGGGTGGTATACTGTATATGTGGTGCCTATCACATTTTCCTCATAAAAATAGCTTAATATAGAATTTGACCACAATCCAAACTCAACTTATTCATTCAGCAAGGAGCATCATCTATAGCCCAGGACAAATAATCGCCAAAAAGACTGACACAAATTCCCAAAACATGAAAGCCACTTTTAAGTAAGGCACAGCCCAGAAAACTCCCATTATACATACACAATTGTCGTTCATGATCATGTCTCATCATCATCATTGTCATAAAAGCCAAGCCAACCCACCAACCAGATCAGCTCCTCCGGGCGGTGCCCCGCGTGGAGATGGGCAACAGACTCCCCGCGAAGTCCGTATCGAGACTCTTCCGTATCGACCGGTTCCCACTCAGGATCTTCTCGAACTCGTATCCCGTCGGGCGGATGCCATCTTGTTCGTCTCTCATGGGTTTTCCTGGTACTGCAACAGCAGCACCCCCGCCACCGCGCAAACGACTCCTCTTGCTCCCGCTTTGCAGCGCCATCCACCGCCGCGACCGTCGGATCCCCTCCTGACAGGCGTCGCCGATATCATCCAGCAGGAGGGCCAGGATGATCAGCGGGATGGAGATGGCGAAGCCGATGCCGAAGGTATACTTGGCCACGTAGGAGAGATGCAGCTGGCCGGTGCTGTCGCTGCCGCCGCCGCTGCCGCCGCCGCCGCCGCCAGTGCCGGACGCTCCGCCGAATTCGGCCAGGTTGATGGTGAAGATGGAGGTGATGAAGGACAAGGGCAGGAAGACAATGGTGACGATGGTGAAGACCATCATGATCTTGCCCTGGCGGGTGGTGCCGGCGGCCTGGTCGCGGGCGAAGCGGGCCTCGAAGGCGTTGGCGTGTTTCTGCTTGAGGTCGAGCAGGTCCGTGATGGAGGAGTAGATGCGCTCGGCCTGTTTGTCCATGCGGTCGATGTCCTTCAGGTGCATGTCGATCGTGCGCTGCTGCTCCTTGAACCGCTTCTTGATCTCGGACTGCGACCGGTGCTGGCCCGTGTAGATCTCGCAGATCGCCTCCTGGAAGTCCAGCAGCACGTGCTGCTGGTGCTGCAGCACCGTGCGGATCATGTTGAGCTCGTCGCGGATGTCCTTGGCCTCGGAGAGGAGATCCGTCTCCTGGCCGATGTCTAGGAGGTTGTCCACGAACAGGGGCTGTTCGTCTTCTTCGTGCTCGTCTTCCGTGTCGGCTTCGCAGTACTCATCGCGTGCGGCATCGGTGGGGTTGTTACCGCGGCGCTCTCCAGCGGTAGCCGCGTCACGATCCTTGCTGGGCGGCGGCGGCGGCCGAGCAAACCGGCTGAGCTTGCGGTGGTTCTTGAGCCAGTCGGACGCCTGTGCGGAGTCCCGGTTGAACTGGTTGAAGAGGACCGTCTCGCGGTCTGTGGCAACACCGATTGATGCCTCGAACATGTCCAAAAACTGGTACTCTTCGTCGCCCATGCGATGCCGATCAAACACCCCCGAGCAGCGGGTGGTGATGATGATGGCCAGATCGTAGACGGACTTGACGGGCTCCCTGGTCTTGGAGTTGATGTCTTCGATGATCCCGTCGAGGACGTTGAGCGGGTCGTTCTTGGGCTGCTCCCACCGCTCGGGGAAGCTGGTCACGATCAACCCGGTTCCAAGGATCCACATCCAAAGTTGATCGACCATGAAGATCTTGGGTTCCGACAGGAACCGCTCGCGGCCCTGGCCTTTGGTCTGGTACCGGTAGACGACCTGGTCTTGGTCTCGTGTCAGCGTGTCGATGTTGGGGTAGAAGAACTGATCCAGCGTGCGTCGGATGTGAAGCGACGTGGTCGACGATGCTAAATGCGCGCTGATCAAGAGCTCATCCCGCGTAGGTGTCCGGGTGAGGCTGGGCCGCGCGAGACACCGCGTCTCAGCTCGCTGGATGGCATCTTGCATCTTCTGACGTCTCTCGGTCGTTTCGAAATGGAGATACGGCATGAACATGCACACATTGCACGCGTTGGAGCGTGCTGAGTCTTTGCACAGAGAAAGAACAGGCCGATTCTTATCGTTCCGATCGATACCGTGGTTGTGTTTAGACTCATGCTTATACTGTGCTCCCCCAGCCTTGCCACGCTTGGTCGCACCCTTCCCCTTCTTCGCCGGGTTGTCAGAAATTGAGTCGGTAGGTTCAGTCTTGCTTCCGTGCTCTCTCAATTTACGGCCTCTAGGCATGTTACCTTCTTTCGGAGTGCTCGGGGCCTCATGAGACTGGCCGTTGATGAGAATCTGAGGGGGCAGTTCAACCGTCTTCTCCTCGGAACTGTCGTCCTCTTGAAACCGTGGCGCACGAGGAGTGCTCTGGCATAGAGGACGCATAAAGTGCGAGTGTATCCGTTGTCCTCGATGTTGGTAGCGGAAGGATTTCTCCAGCCCCTTGAAGCTCTCCACATCGTGCGCCCCTTCTTCGATGAATGACTTGGTAAGAAGAGCCTCGACCCATGTCAAATTATTCGCCGGAAGATGAATCCAACGAAAGTCAGTCGCCCGACTATCCGCCGGTAGGGTGCTAAATGCCTGTTTGCGTGGGTTCTCGGGATCGCGACCGTAGAGAAGATTGAAGACCGACGTCTTCTTGACCCGATTTTCGTTGTGGAAGTTACCGAAATCGACCACGGTAGCCTCGAATGCTTCACATGCGCCTTTCGCCTCCGCAGACAGAGCCTCGACGGTGTTGAACGGGGCAAGGAGAGATACTATGTCTCTCCGCTTGAATTGGGCTGCCCGCAGGAATGGTGTGCTGCCGAAGTTGTCCCGAATTCTCTGCTTTAACCCCTTCTGCTCCAGCAGGCACTCTACTACCTCGCGGTGACCAGCTTGTGCAGCCAGGTGCAAAGGCGTCACCCCGTTGAGCAGTTGGCTATTGATGTTGGCTCCAGCGCGTAGAAGGATACGCACAATCAGCTCAGAGCCTCTGTCGCAGGCATTATGCAGCGGGGTCCAGCCACCGTCACTTCGCGCGTTCACGTCCGCGTCGTATGCCAGCAAGAGCTGGACAATGTCATCACGACCATGAGCGACCGCAATATGGAGCGCGGTCTTGTTCCGACACTCGACAGCATTTACGTCTGCGACCGGCCCATGCGGTCGGGTCAGAAGCAGCTGCGCGAAGCGTAGTTTCCCCGTGGCGCACGCCCAATGCAGAGGCGTGCGGCCGAGTTCATCCTGGCCAGCCAGGCCGTCGAGTGTACAGGTTGTGCTGAGGAGGAGCTCAATAACATCCTCTCCCCAGTCGCACTGCTTGTCCGCCGCCAGATTATGCAGAACGTTCCTTTTCTTATGATCCCGAGCGTTGACATCAGCGCCGCGGGCAATTAGCAGCTGCAGAACATGCCAATGGTTCTTCCAGGCGGCCGTCATCAGTACGGTCCGGCCCTTTTTGTCTGGGGTTTCCGTCGATGCGCCATGATCGAGGAGGAGCTGCACAATGCGAACGTGATTCCGCTCCACGGCGCGCAATAGCGGTGAGGGCCGATTACTGGCAACGTCCGTCTTTGCACCGATCTGAAGGAGGTATTCGGTCGCAGCGATGGACCCGCGCTCGCAGCTGCGCATGAGCCCGATGCGCAGAAAGGTATCGTTGAGTTGTCCATTGTCGCGAGCCAATTCAACGATGGCCTGCAGGGTGGCGAACTGGTCGCTCTCGACCGCTCTCAGCAAGCGGGGCTCCAAACGGTCATGGCTGTCACTTGCAATACTCGATCGTGACCTAGACATGGTTTTTGTCTGTGCCGAACGCTGATTCAGGAACGGAGACGTCGGTCCCAAGGATTGACGGTGGACCACCACATATTCCTGGGGATTTTAGGTTTCAAGGAAAACTTGGGGCCGACAAGAAAAATAAGAGCTGAAGGGCAGAGCCGCGCCAGTCAGCCGGGACAAAATAGTGTCGACTGATGGGTGCGCCACGCCAAACGGTCACTGGCTAGAAGCATAAGCAATACGAAATTAGCTGCATGTCGGGAGTCTGCTCGCAGTATTCTCCACTGCGGCTGGGGATTGGTCTACTACTCAGCAGAATTCAGGGTTCACGTCCAGCCCCCCCGGCTAGTGCATGTAGACTAAGTTAGTCACTGCGAAATCTCTCGGTCGGCAACTAGTCGTTCGAGCAAATGATAGTGAGTTCGAGACAGGATGACCAGAGGTTTAAGGAGGACCGAGTCCAAGGCTATGATTTTTCCTTCCGGCTCGCAGGCACTGTTCTTTGAGCATCCAGCGTGTGAGTATCGTCTTGATTGACATGGCGTTATTCATCGACGCGGGCAGCTATCGGTAGGACTGGAAAGCTCAATTGAAATTCTGAAGTTCAAATTCAAATTCAATCAAAGCCGACCGACATACTGAGTAGATCATATAAGCTGAGTTAGTCGTGGGTACGTTGAATGAAGGAAGTATGAATCGGGTACCTGAAGGTTATTTAGCGGGACAGGACTCCGGCCAGCTAATTAGTTAGTGCGCACTGTCTGCTGAACAAGCGAGTACAACCATGTCAATGCAGCTCTCCCACAAAGGCCTGAATACTTGTAAGTCTCTCGCGATTCAAGCTTGCGACTCTTGCAGCGGTACCGCAGAGCTAGACTGCTAGGCAGGCAAAGTTGGTGGAGGGTTGTGCATCACCCCATCTGTGCCTGTCCCGGTCTAGACAATGTCACGTTGCTGGCCATTGTGGACCAACTTGGCTTGTCCATGCGGCGGTAGTTCTTTTATGGGAACAATTGTAAGGGCTTGGCAGGGTGATGCTTAGGCGTGGGTAGTTGATGACGATGAATCTAGCACACGCTGCCGAGATGACCGATGCTAACAGTAAGTTGACCAAGTTGTTCTGCGTGGTAAGTTATGTGGTAGGATGATCGGATTATGAGAAATATATTCTTTGCGGAAATCTCCCCCCTCCCGTCCCGGCGCCAGTGTCCTCAAAATCCTCAACCGCCACCCCAACCTGATAGCAAGGCTTCAGTGAAAGACAATGATAGATAATGTACTATACTAATTGATTCTCCATGCTAATAGTGCAGTTACTGGCAGTAAAGGTTAGGGCCGGTGAATCCGTATTACCAGGATCGCTGTCAAAAGGCTAGCTAGCTACACACACAACAGATTACCCATGATCTGATCATCTTTTACCCCATGGAAGGGTGCATTACATTAAGACTAGTCCTTTTTTCAAGGACCTATTATCTCTATCAATGATGCGTCGGAAAAGTGTAAATCACATCAAATCAGGCTGTCTGACACGGCCAGTCACGGAGCAACGACATTCGCAGGAGTCCAACCCCCCTCCAAGGAGAACCGACAAAAGAAGTATAGAAGAGAGTGGAAGGTGAGTAGAAGAGATAAGTGGAAATGCTCAGGGAAAGTCGGATTGGACACAGTAAAGAAAGAGAGGAAGACAAGGAGGACGAGATTCCAAGAGGCAAGATTCATGATACCAATGCCATTGACCAACCGCATGCTGTGCTCCAATCCACACAAAAAGAGATAAAGGAAATATTAAAACAATCTTCTGGTTCTTGACTGTCGCTACCCGACCCGAAAAAACTTCAGATAGATGCTCGTTTACGCCGTTCCAGCCTTTTGGTTCAAGATAACGTATCACGCCCAGTATGAGAGGTAAAAGACAATGGACAGAATGACAATAGGAAAGGGAACTGAATATGACAGGATACAAGAGAGCTGAAGCGACCAGGGTTAGTAATGCAAGGAATTGAAGGGAAATGGTTGGAACACCGAGGGGGGGAGAGTGTCCCTAAAGGGACCCTTTCAAGCTGCAGTCTTCTCTCCAACATTATACACATCTAAAAAGAGAACCTTGAATTCTTCTATCGCGTTCTTTTGCCCAAGGCTTATTTCTTCTTCTGCTGATTCGGGACCTGCTTCAGAATGTCGTCGAAGCTCATGTTGGGGTTGAATCGACTGACGGGTCGAGCCGGGGGATCCAGCGGGGCTACACCCGCAGGGAGTGGCAATGCCTCTAGACCCGGATAGATTGAAGTACGGTGCTCTGCTCTCCGGTTCAAGACTGGTGAGTTGAGCCGAGGGATTGCAGGTGGAGGAGGACCAAGACTGCCGGGGGTCATGAGGGGAGTTGGCTGCCCGCCCGAGAGCTGTTGTTGCTCAGACGACGAGCCTGCCGATGATTGCTGGGCTTGGTACGGTGAAGACAACGAGGACTCGTTGTCGTATGGGTCCTCGATCGTCGGAGGCGCTAGAATAGCATCCTTCTCCGCCCATTGCTCCGCCACCTGCCAGCAGTGACTGCGACGGTAAATGCCTTCCACACCGTTGATAACCACATCGGAGGGCAGGCTAACCACACCAGCGCCATTGGCCACGCCAAACCAACTGCGTGCAGTCTTACCGTCGTTCTGTATCCAGGGTGCACCACCGCGGGGCGCAATGCAAAGGAAGTACTCGACAGCATCCGTGTATCGGACATCTTGCACATCAACCACCACCAAAGGCAGGGATTGAATGACACAGTACAAGAAAATCCACTGACCGCAACGCATGTCAATCATGTCATTAATGTTCTTGCCATGCGCCGAGCGGCGCTCAAATTGCATGAACGATTCGATGAAAGGAGTGGGCCGCAGACTCTCCCGGGTGTACGAGCCCATCAGAACGGCATTGATGTCAGCATCCTTCAATTTCTTCGCTCGCTTCTTGGCTTCCTTCTTTGCGTCCATTGGTTTCCGCTCGAGCGTCTGCAGCGAGGGGAACTGTGGAATATCGAACGGAATAGGAGGCTGGACTGGAGGAGTGCTTCGATCATACTCGCTCAGAACCTGTCGGAGAGCCCGTACCATTAATTCATCAGGGTCGGAGGTCTCTGATGTTTCCGCTGCCATGTCCACCGTGCGGGTGGTGAGGGCGGCCCGGTCGACCATCATATCGTAAAGATTGGCGAAATCATTGTAGAGATCCTTAACAACCTGACGATTGAGCCCACTCTCCTCGAACTGATTCTTCTTCGAGCGAGCTTTGGGAGGCCAGGATCCGTACTTCTGGCGATAGTACTGCATCGTGAAGCGTCGAAAATCCATGAACGCCATTTTCCAGTTCTTGAACCGCACCACCTTACTCTCGACCGACGTAGCCGAATTGGCAATACCAGAGAAGACGGAAGGGAAGTCGAAATCGTCCAGCTTACTGTACAATACCCGGAGACGGGTGTCTAGATCGATGAAACCTCGCTCTAAGCGTTTCTGGGTGACGGGATTGATAAGTCCGTACTTGGGACTTCTCAGTTGCTTCAGTTCGTCCAGCTTGCCAACCCCGTGCACGAACCCCTCGAGGTAGAGAGGGTAAAAACGCAACCGTTCACCCAGAACGATGGCTTCAATGGTTTTCTCGCGGCTCTTGCGCACATCTGCCAGTCGCAGTTCCTCACAGTAGTTGCCGAAGCTGGTCGTCGCAGTCTCGCCAAAATTGGAGCCATCGAAGTTGGTGAATTCAAATCGAGAGAGTAGCGTTGCAACGTCCATAAAGATGGAAAAGAGGGATGGAGATCGAGGCGTTGCAATCAAGGACTGTCCCAGCAGGAAAGCAAAAAGGTTACGGAACAAAAGAAGATTTTCTAAGTCCTCCCCGGTGAGTCGAGTATTCGGGTTGGAAACGTCGCTGTTCAGGGGGATGGGAAGGTAGAGATGAAGCTCCTGGAACTCTTCGGGACTCTCATCATCCATGTAGGCCAGCCGTTGGCTACCAGAGCTGTCATTGTCATTGTCGGCCAAGCGATCTTGAGGTGTCAAAGGCGGTGACGCGGGGCCGGCCACGGGGCTATTCAAAGACAGATTGCCTGTTTGTTGCTCAAGGGATATGGGACTGCGAAGCTCGTTTCCGCGAGCAAGGAAATGGAGGGAGGGAGATTCCGCAAAGACCGTCGAATGGACCTTGAACGAGGCCTGTCGGCCGGTGTTCTGGGGGAACAGATATACGTAGGTGTCGCCATTTTCGTTCCACAGCTCGGGGATCTAGCGTGTTTCCAACGTTGGTTTTAGTAAACGCTAACGAGCGGGCTAGCCATGCACGAGCGAGTCCCGCGTCCTGGGCCCATCGGTACACACATACCTGTTCTCCTCGAGACAGAGGTTCCAAATCATACAAGATCTTCTGCTCTAGGCCAGCAATCCAAGCACTGGGCATGGCTGAGGCGCTGGCGCGCGGATCAGCTGAGCTTGCACGAGCCCGCCCGGGCATCCAGCTACGCCGTTTAGAAGATGGGGTGCTCGGGCGCGAATCCGGACCGGCGCCTGGCACAAACAATCCCGCAGAGCTGGACGGTCGACTCCCACTACGCCCGCGACCGCTACTCTGGGGTCTGTCGGAGGAGCCGGGGGTGCTGGTGGCCAGATCCTGGTTGACGGACAGTAGGGATGGAGGCGGCGGCAAAGGTTCGTCCAAATCAAAACCATCGTGGGGACCGGGGGGGAGAGGCGGGCGGGTCTCGCCGTAGTCGCTCTGAGGATTAGAGGCTACACGAGCTGATCGGGAGGCGCTGCGAGGACGTGCATCCTGCGGTAACTGGTCGGGGGACGCTTTCGGGATACTCGGAGACGCAGGTGAGGAAGGTGCCGAACTATCCCTGGTCGAACCCAAGGAAAACAGCGACGATATGCGCTTGGCCGATTTTACCGGAGCGGACAGCATGTTTGGAGTCGCTGCGTAAAAGAAAAAAGAGTAGCAACCGTCAGCCCCGGAGAACGAGAGAAAAGGCGTAGCGATGGTCGAACGGGTGAGTGGGGAAGGGAAAAGACATGAATAGCGAGAATGGACAATGAGAATGAAGAGGGAGGGGAGTGAGGAAGTGTGAGAGTAAGATTTGGGGGGAACCAGAGGGTGCAAGTGGGTGACAGGAAACTTCTCCCCTCCACTGACGGAGGAGACCACGGGTTCGCGAAAGGCAGGCAGGGACCGGCGTACCTTAACCAGTTTAACCAGTGAAGTAAGAAAGAATGTAACCAACCATGCGCAAACTCTCCCAGGCGGTCCAGGGACAAGTTTAGTCAAGGAATTCGAGAGGGTTTGTCGAAGAAAGGGCAGGCAATTCGTGCGAACTGCTTCGACGTGCCCTGAGGAATGGATCGACAGGAGGGATCCAGTAGAGGAGGAATGGATGCAGCTTTCGATTTTTGGGGTGGGGAGGAAGTGGGAGGGAGAGGAGAAGGAGATTGTCAAGAGGAAGGTTTGGTACGTGGTACAGAAGAAAAGAGAAAAGAGGGAGGGAGTTAAAGGTTGTCAGTGGGTGAGAGTATATTAGGAAGATGAGAAGGAGAAGGAGGAGAGGATGAAGGCGGGGAGACGGAGGGTTGAGATAGATGATGAGGATGGATTATAGGGGATGTTGTATAGACGAACACATTCACGGACACACACACACACACACACACACACACAGTCTCTCTTTCACTCCTCTTCTGTAAGCTTTGGGGGAAGAAAGAGAAGAGGAAGAGATGATGTGGAAGAATATGGAGAGAGAGCGAGAGGGAAAAAATAATAATAATAATTGAGGGTCAAAGAGCGACAAGTGACAGAAACCAGGACGGTATTGCGAATACCTGATTTGGTAGTGGGGGAAGCTGCGCGATGGTCGTATTGATGCTTATAGTGGAGGTATCACGCAGGTAATAATGCACTGTCCTGGAGTATTTTTAACCTTTCCGGTGGAGCCGACGGTCGGCGAGGAATTCAATTCGCATCAAAACTGACAACAAGACTTTGGCACCCATGGATTGCACCGTCAGAGACTCTATAGACTTTTGTCGCAGGCGATCTAATCATATCATGAAGCAACAAGAAACAGATGCAGTCTTATATTGATTAAGAAAGACGTGAGGTTTGTCTGTCTGTTTGTCTGTCTGCCTGTCCTTCTGTCTGTCTATTCTTATTCAGAGCTATCCGCAGCCACAGTGATATACTTGTGCTCCGTGCTTTGCATTGATCCTCCATTGATCCCATCATGGTTCGCCTGTTCGTGTTGGAGAAACGCAGTAAGAAAGAAAGAATGGAAGAAAGAAAAAAAAATACAAAAAAGAAAACAGAAAAAAAAGTGATTGTTAAACCTTACCCTGCAGCTACATCTTGATGCCTCGTAAAAAGGTGCTGACGACGAGGATCTCATAATTTTCATTTTCTAATTCCGAAGAGTAACTAATGTTTTGTGAATTGCCCTTTCGGCCCCGGATATTCCCACCTCCTGCTTCTTCTTGACCTTCTTGAACTTCTAATGGATTCCTTTTAGTGGAGACACTCCCCATTTAGTCTTCTCTTAGCATTTTGCCCTTTTGCCCTCTTGCCCTCTTGCTCTTTTCTCCTTTCCCCCCGTTCATAATTACCTACCTAATCTCCTTTCCACTCCTTGTACTATTTATTGTACAGTACTTGATCTCGGTTGGCCGGACCATCGGATATCGGAATCAGAGTAAGTGTAGTTGGCTAATTTGCACCAGCACCCAAGAAATTTCTGTCGTTCCTGATGGATCATCCTGTATCGAATCTGATTGCGCCATGCCTGTCTGCGGCAAAAGTGGACTGCGAGGGCTGCGATGAGGCAGTGTCAATCTGGTTCAGGAGGCTGATGGCCTCCCGCTGACTCCTCCTTGGCTAGTCAGGGGAGCCTCAAGAGAGCCTCAGGAGAGCGCCCTGAAGTAGATTTAACAAGAAAAAAAGAAAAAAGGATATCTTACATGGAAGACCTAACACTTGTCTCGGCAGGCGTGGTGGCAGATTTTCACGTATTGCGAAGTCGGATCGTTAATCCGTATAACTTACATAAGTTAGTACTGTACATACAACAACAGTAGGCAGAAGAATTTCTGGTAAGTTAACGCTCCGCCAGGTGGTTGGGCTCACCATGCGATCTTGACTTCCATCTTTCCAAGGCATTATTCTCGATCTCCAGTCCCCTGAGAAATCAATGTCCAAGTTCTCTCCATCCCTGATCGCATGTCGGACATTCGGAATGATGCGCCAGCACCATTCAACCCCACTCACGACCTTCAGTGTCCTCCCGATCGCAGTTACACCAGCCACCTTGCCTTTGCTTTTGAGGTTCTATTAACTAGTATATACTTGAAGCACTGGATAGGTTACCACAATACGAACCGTGGCCCCTCCTTGCCCCCTGAGTATAATAACCACCATGTCCCATGGTGAAAAGGGGATGTCAAGACCTGGTAAACAAGGGGGTAGCAGGATAACTACTACATAGTATGTAGATAAAAGCCCGTAAGGAAGATTGCACTGCATATTTACGCCTGCTGTGGGCACGTCATGCCTAAATTCCAGCGGAGAGACCAACTCTATCTTCTCCGGCCGGCCAGTGACTTGATTGAGCCCGGCCATAGAACGGGGTTTCCTTTTCGGATGATGGAGGAGAGGAAGGGCTCCAAAGAGGTCGTAGGTACGGAGTACAAAGTAAGTTAATGGCTCACCATGGCATCCTTGCCAATGGATGAATTGAACATCTGGTAATGCGTCCGCCATCCATTCCCATTGGGTGCTGCATAGGCATAAACCCCAAAAAACTAAAGCGTGTGTTTTTTTCCAGGGCAGACCGGGCAAGGTGCAGTGCCCCCCGCTGGCGGCGGCGGCGGACTAAGAATAGATCGGAATCACGCATGGATTAGACTTGGAGACTAACTTAGGTAGACTACGTACGTACTGTACCAGGCACGGTACCAAGTACCGAAGGTGTGTATGCGCTAGTAAGGGGTCCTCTTCCTTCTTCGTCCGATTTGGTCAACTATACCATACTTGCGCTGGAACGATTTCTATCATTCACTCAGTTACCTAGGCACATTGCACGATCAGTTGGAGACCTCAAGGTATATGACTACACATGAATTAAACCATGTGTACGTAGTATGCTACGCGCGGCTGGTCTTTTGAGCGTTGATCGCTTGTTGTGGGGCCTTACACCAAGAACCACGAACCAACAATACGTACCAGCGATCAATAGCAAAGAAATCTCGACTCGGGCGCGGGATTACCTAATCAGCTTGAGAGGCAGTCGGTCTCCACGGATTCACAGAGTACTGTCGGTACGGAGTACCAATCTCCAATCTTGTGTGCTGTTCTACCCTGTTATCCAGCTACTGGCAGTCATCGGGATTTCAGGTACTGTATGTACAACGCAAATTTGCAGTCCCGCTATCGGCCCTGCAATGGCTTGAACTTAAGTTAGTCTGTCCTTCCGTCCATCTCCGTCCATCTCCGATATGCCCCTCTAACGGAGCTGCCACTGCCAGGGCGAGGGGGTTGGTAAGCTTGGCAACCCGACCCCTCTCTGGAGGAGGGGCAAGCCTGTCAAACTGTCAACCTGACTCGGACTCTCTCATCATCATGAGCAGCGAATTTTCATGACGGTGGTTGGGTAGCGGAGTTTCAACCTCCAACAATGACAACATCACCAGGAATGGCGACATACGCAAGACGGGTTACTGGTCCCATGGGACGAGCTTACAAGGCCGCCCATTGTTCCTCCACGCTTTATCGGGCCAAGTGCGGGCGGTGGGGACCAGACCTGGTGACGACCACCCTCCATGGACCCCTCCTCTCAAACACCTTTCGTCTGTCTACAGCAAGTATCAACGTCTAAGCCTTTGTGAAACACGAATTTTGATGACATTTCATCGACATCCATGGTTGTCATCAATCTTTCTCGCGGCTGGCCCAACCCCGCCTTGCTGCCCGCCGCCGCCTTGGCCTCGGCCTCCGCCACGGTCCTCGCCTCCCCGAGCATCTGGCAACCAGCCTTGCAATACGGCCCTGATGAAGGCTTTCAGCCGTTGCGTGAGCATCTCGCTCGCTGGCTTACAGAGTTCTACCAGCCACACAGTTCCATCTTACCGGATCGCATTTGTATCACTGGCGGGGCTAGCCAGAACCTTGCCTGTATTCTTCAGGTCTTTTCCGATCCGGTCTACACACGCAACATCTGGGTGGTCGCCCCTACATATCACCTTGCAGGTCGCATCTTTGATGATGCTGGATTCGCCGGCCGCCTGAGGGCGGTGCCTCTGGATGCGGCGGGTCTGGATCTGGCCTATCTGCGAGAGGAGCTAATATCAGTTGAATTCAAGGCCTCCCGTGAGCTGAACCTGACACCGGTACGCTAGAACCTTCTTTTCCACTGCCCTTTCAATATCGTCTGCGTCTGCTCCGCGGAGTGGGCGGTAGTGACCATAAACTAATTGACACTAACTTAACAAAGGAATACAAACCAAATCGACCATGGAGAAAGATCTACAAGCATGTCATCTACGCCACGCCTACCTTCTCAAATCCCTCCACTCTCACTATGTCGCTATCGGACCGCGAACGATTGGTCCGTTTGGCGCGTCAGTTCGACGCCTTGATTATAACCGACGATGTTTACGACTTTTTACAATGGCCCGCAGAACCAGCTGCACAGGAGGGACAGCCAGAACACGCTCAATTGCCCCGGCTTGTGGACATAGACGGATACTTGGATGGCGGACCATCTGATGAGTGGGGTAATGTAATCAGTAACGGGAGTTTCAGTAAGCTGATTGGAGCGGGCATGCGGACTGGATGGGCGGAGGGAACGGAGAAAACGGCCTACGGTTTATCGCAGACGTAGGTGACCGGTGACCGTTCTAGTCTCAAAGCCCGCTTCGTACAAGCTGACATCGAGGTTGCCATAGGGGATCGAGCAGATCAGGGGGAGCGCCCTCCCAGTTTTCCGCCTCCATGGTCGCGCAACTGTTTCCCACGCGGGTCCTCCAAAAACATATCAAGGACGTGTTGCAGCCAGCATATGCAGCTCGATATAAACGAATGATGGCTGCTATCAATGAACACCTAGTACCTCTGGGCGTCACGCCGATGACTCCTAGAGGGACCGCAGGGGGGTACTTCATCTGGCTTCAGCTGCCTACTCCCCTTCGAGCAACCGAGCTGGCTTCGCTCGCACTTCGGGAGCACGGCGTCGAAGTGGCGGCAGGGAACATGTTTCGCGTGCAGGGCGATCCTGCGACGGAGAAAAACGATTTCGATAGTGGGATGCGTCTCTGTATTGCGTGGGAGGATGAGGATCAGCTCGAAGAAGGTGTGCGCCGACTCGGGTGCGCCATCCGCCAGGTCTTGCAGAAACGTTGAGGACGATCTCGGTGCATCAGCTGCCCAAGTAGAGGGGCGACTCTCTCGGACTGAGCCATATCGAGCATTTTAAATCGCGCAGGCGCGGGCGTGACCAACACGAGTTCAAGGTCGGCTTTCAAAATTAGGTTGCCATAGAACGTAGTAAATGGCGCCTGGTGGTCGTTCACGGGGACTGAATGGTGATTAAGCGTGAAGCCGACGCGGGGAAGGGGCAGCTGACATGCTGCATATATACAGTAGTTCGTGGCCGGGCCATAATGCAACGCGGGGACAGAACATCAGTCAGCCAGGCTCATGAGATCTGAAAATGGTTCCGTGACGAAGACGGACAACGGTAGATACGGTTGTACTTTTGGACAAAGGGGAGTAGCGCCTCTCGAAGTGTAAAGGAATGAAAGGACGCGTCAAATAATTCTCTTTCTTCGGAGTCCCTGGCGAAGGGGGTGGAGGGGGGGGGGCGGGGAGGGGAAACTTGGCCAGAGTCCGGTTCTCGGAGACACCACATTCTTGCTGCAGTGTGCCTTGCCCTAGGCTGTTTGTTGTTTGTCGTCTTTCTTGTGGGCAATCGAATGGCTGACGATGTGAACTTGAATCTTGAATTGATTACATATGAGTAGTAACTTCCCAAGCACAGCTAGAAATGAGATTAATGAGCTGGCTACCTAATGGCCTAATGGCTTGTGCATCATGAAAAGCAGAATGTCTCGGGTAAAGGCCAACTAGCGGGACTATTTATTGTCTAGTGGTAGATCGGCGACCCAGTGGGTGTGTGCCATCTGAAACAAAAGCTTGACGGCACTTGCGATATTGGATTTGGACCCATTCATTTACGCTCGCCGATGTGAAGGCGATGAAGATGGGGAGCAGTCTCCCAAGGGCTCTATTTTGTTATCACGGTCGTTGGCAACTTGCCACCTGTTGCTTCTAAGTCTAGAGTAGGTTGCCCCGAGAGTGCGTTTCTCTGCAGCAGCATGCATCAGCCCCTGGAGGTTGTTGACCTTTCGAACCTTGTTCTTTGTTCGCTGTAAAACCAGGGGGAAACAGAGTGGGGCGATGGCCTGAGGCACCAAAATGCATCGGAACCAGACCCCCCTCCCGTGGTAGACCTTCGGAGCCATACCTACCTAACCTACCTTGTAAGTTAGTCGATCTAACCTACGCTTCGCGGCACGTCTATGGTGTCCAAGAGGGTGAGCTTCCTCATTGCCATCGAAAACAGACAATCGGTCAACTTGAATGATAAATATTCTGACCCTTGGATCAAACGCCAATGCAACTTAGTCTGGAACCTACAGCAGCATTACTGCCCAGACCCCCTCTCCCTCGGTTGACCCGTGGACGATGAGGAATGTCACTCGCTACGCAGCATCCTGGACAGCGGAAGGGTGTGTTTGCGCGGTGCTGCCCTGCCCTATTGGGGTTCTATCTCATGCCATTCTTAGGGACCGGTTGTTGATAGGATTCCAGTCATGCAGCCTACGCGCGGGACGAGAGCGAAGCAGAATCGTTGATCTGCCATAATCGACTGAATTCTGGCCACGGCGGCTATGTTGATCCCAGGGCAGTCCTGTTATTTATCTCATTCAGTCCGCTGATCGGCTGACTCGCGCTCTTTGCTTTCTTCTCTTTCTCCCTCCCTCCCTCTCTGTCCGTCTTTTTTTTTCCCACCTCTGGACTGTGGGAATACCTTCCTTCTCCTTCTACCATACACTCTCTTGATCCTCATTGTTCTCTTTTCCCAGGACACGTCCCGCGAAATCTGGAACGAGGCTCTGTTGTTGTGTGCTCGTTTTGCAATCACCACTCGCTCCTTTTGTCTGGTGCGAATTGTTTATCTCTGTTCGGAAGGGAGGAGAGTCCGTCACGGCTTTCCATTCGCTCGCTCGCGACCGTCATTTGCACGTCCAAGGTTCTGCACGGGTGCACCGACGAATATCAGACGGGAAAGGTGTTTAGTTCTAAGTAAGTGCTGACTGAGGACTGGATCTAGTCAGATGCTTGGTTGGCCTGGAACTGGTCATCATCCCACTGCAATCTGCTGGAGTGGCTCTGGAGTGGTCCGGGTGGCTCCAATCAGAGAGAGAAAGTGTACTGACTGGCTCGAGTAGTCTTGCTTCGGTTGTTTCAACCCCTGAGCCAGGCGTTTCACGCGTGCCTTTGTCAAGGTTTATTGGAGACTAAGAATCAGCTGCTTGAGGGGGTGCCGCGGTGCTTTCTGCCACAGACTGTCGGTCTCGGCCAATCAATCCAGGGCGGTAATCGGGCGCTACTGTGATTGTGGGTTCAGTTTCCCAGTGTTTGTGCTGGTTAGTTCGGTTAGTGCCAATAGTGGAGAGTGGGAAGCCTGCCTAAGGCCACTAAGGTTTAATCAGTGCCTGGAAGGACCCGCGCCGGAACGGAACCAGCGCCAGTCCATCTTGGGGTCGAGCCAGTCTTTTAATCTACTGATTGTCCCTCTTCCAGCTCGTGATTCTTCACAAGCCGGCTTGCTTTCTTTTTCTTGCTCCCCTTCATTCCCTATCCTCTTCGTTTGTGTTCCTCCCTCCTGCAGTGTGTGTGTCACACGGTGTGAGATACTGTGCTCAGTGCCTGCAGGTTTTTGGCTACAGCATTGTTTGTGTGTTGTCGCATTCATTCATTCGAGTTATCTTTTGACCTTTCCTTCATTCCACTTACTGTCTGCTTGGCCTGCCACTCTTTGGTCATTCCCCTCTTCCTTCTGCTTTTACCCCGGTTTTCAGTTTGGGAAGCTACGAAAAGCCTCTCCTTCTGACTGGGTCTTGTGACGGATATCGCTTCGTCATCCGATCTCTGTTTTCGTTTTTCGTTCAGTGCCGGTTGCTGAACTGTCTTGTCGCTTCCCTGCCTGCCAGTCAGCCAGGTATATTACTGTCCTACTCACACCCTCATTGTCTCTGCGGGCTCAGTGACAGACATCTACAATCTCGACCATGGCTGTTTTGAACAGATTCGTCATGCTCTTTGCAGCCCACGTGCTGCTGTTGCTCGGCCTTCCGGCCGGGCTAGTCTCTGCTGTTCCCATGAAGGGGGGCTTGGAAGCCCGCGGGGAGTTGAAGGCTCGCGACTCGACCTACTGGGTGGCTGATATCACACGTCAAGGAACTGTGCCCTTTGGTAACAGCTCGAGCTATCAGATTTTCCGCAATGTCAAGGACTTTGGTGCTACTGGTAGGTTGGAGGCCCTGGATGATGAGCAGACCGTACGCTAACAGGCGACTCTTAGGTGATGGTTCCACTGATGACACCGATGCTATCAACATGGCGATTTCCTCCGGCAACCGTTGCGGCCAGGGCTGCGATTCCTCGACTACAACTCCGGCTCTTGTGTACTTCCCTCCCGGCACATATGTTGTATCCACGCCCATTGTGCAGTACTATTACACCCAGCTCGTTGGCGATGCCAACCAGCTCCCTGTACTCAAGGCGTCTGCCAGCTTCACTGGTATGGCTGTGATTGATGCGGACCCCTACACCAACACTGGCGCCAATTGGTATACAAACCAGAACAACTTCTTCCGTGCCATCCGCAACTTTGTCATTGACCTCACCGCCATGCCCCAATCCTCCGGTGCCGGTATTCATTGGCAAGTCGGCCAAGCCACCAGTCTGCAGAACATCCGGTTCGAGATGATCAAGGGAGGAGGTGACGCCAACAAGCAGCAGGGTATTTTCATGGATAATGGATCTGGCGGCTTCATGTCTGATTTGACTTTCAACGGTGGTAACTATGGTGCCTTCCTGGGTAACCAGCAGTTCACGACTCGCAACCTGACTTTCAATGATTGTAACACTGCCATTTACATGAACTGGAACTGGGCCTGGACCTTCAAGTCTGTTACCATCAACAACTGCGGTGTCGGTCTAAACATGTCCGCTTCTCCCTCGAACCAGACTGTTGGCTCCGTTTTGATGCTGGATAGCAAGTTTACCGGCACACCCATTGGTATTGTGACTGCCTTCAGCTCTGACAGTATTCCTACCGGTGGTGGCGCTCTTGTTCTCGATAACGTTGACTTCACTGGTTCCAGCGTCGCTGTGGCCAGTGTTTCCGGCAGCACGATTCTGGCGGGTGGCTCTGTCGTCGACAACTATGTCCAGGGTAACGCCTACACGCCCTCCAGCACGCTCAAGAAGCGCTCGCCTGCTGTTGAAGTTATTGTGGAAACTATCACCACGACCATCGAGGTTTGTCCTGCGGATTACCCGACCGGATCTGCAGCCTCCGCCTTCCACACGGCTGCGACTGAAGCTACACTCAATGGCGCCGAGGCCACTGCTGCCACTGACCGTCGCCCTCACACTGGTAGCACCTGGGGTAGCTCTGAGAGCACTGCCACCGGTCAGTACTCGCCTTCCGTCGTGGAGACATCTGCATCACAGGCGACTAGCTACCAGTCTAGCTCTGATGCCGAGGAGTCTTCACCCGCTGGCGGATCATCGGAATCAACCGCTCAACAATCTTCTCCTGCCGGTGACTTTTCTGCATATGGCTCTCAGTCAAGCTCTGGCGCGCAGCAATCCTCTCCGGTCGGTGGATCTTCGGGCTCCAGTGCCCAGCAGTCCTCTGCTGCCGGCTATTCTGCCAGTACGACCCATGTTCAAGGCTCATCTGCCGCTGTTGCTACGTCCGCGGCCGCCTCCTCTGCTCATGCTTCTGGTTCTTCCGGATCTGGTACCTGTGCCTACAAGACGGTCACCAAGACTCGCCTCGAGACCACTGTGGCATCCCCAGCCAAGCCCAGCGCCCTTTTGAACAGTGACGGTTCCCTGTTCGAGAAGTCCAAGCCCTTGTATGAGGACTACGCTGCTTCCTCCTTCATAAGTGTCAAGTCCGCCGGTGCCAAGGGTGACGGCTCTACCGACGACACCGCTGCCATCCAAAAGGTCCTTGACTCGTGCACAGACGATCAAATTGTCTACTTCGACCACGGTGCCTACATCATCACTGATACGATCAAGGTCCCCAAGAATATCAAAATCACCGGTGAAATCTGGCCAATGCTGATGGCGTATGGTGACAAGTTTTCCGACGCGGAGAATCCCATCCCCATGCTCCAGGTTGGCGAGGTTGGCGAGAGCGGCTCCGTTGAAATCAGCGACTTGATTGTCGAGACGAAGGGTCCTGCCCCTGGCGCCATTCTGATTCAGTGGAACCTCAATGCCGACTCACAAGGCTCGGCGGGTATGTGGGATGTTCACGCTCGCATCGGTGGATCGGCAGGCACTGAACTTCAGAGCAATACCTGCACCAAGACCCCTGACCAGACCACCACCCCCAACTCCGACTGTGTTGGCGCTTTCCTCCTCTTCTACGCCACCGAGCAGTCCAGCGTTTACCTTGAGAACACCTGGTTCTGGACTGCCGACCACGAGCTCGACTTGTCAGACCACAACCAGATCAATATCTACAATGGCCGTGGAGTTCTCCTTGAGACTCAAGAGTCCGCATGGTTGTATGGTACCGCTTCTGAGCACAACCAGCTCTACAACTACCAAGTCTCGAACGCCAAGAATGTCTTCATGGGTCTCATCCAGACTGAGACGCCCTATTACCAGGCGAATCCCAATGCCCTTACCCCCTTCACTCCCAACACCACCTGGAACGACCCTGATTTCTCCTACTGCACCACCGACTCATGCCGCAAGGCCTGGGGTCTTCGTGTTCTCAGCAGCTCGGAGACTTATGTTTACGGTGCGGGTCTCTACAGCTTCTTCGACAACTACTCGCAGACCTGTCTCGACACGGAGTCCTGCCAGGAGAACATGGTGGAAGTGGACTGCTCCGATGTGCATATTTATGGTCTCAGTACCAAGGCCAGTACCAACATGGTGACTTCGGCAAGTGGAGAATCGCTGGTGCCTCAAGAGGGCAACGAGAGCAACTTCTGCTCGACGATCGCGTTGTTTGAGTTCTCGTCTTCCTAGACGCCGTGTTCTTCTTAAATTTATCTAGTGGTTTAGTCGAGTGAGTCTATCTCTTCTCAGTCCTTTGTAACTTGCTCTGATGGTAGCGGCAGTAGACGCGTCTAAATTGGTTTTAAGGGGCGGGTGGTTATGTGCTAGATCTGAAGATAAAGAGTTGATGGGGTCACTGTCGATAGATACCATTTTGTTCACTTTAGTTAGACTGAATTAAAATAATACGTGGTCGCCATTCCACCTTTTGCATATTATTATTGTGACTGACCGTCCTGTAAATACCAAAAGGCTAACCGAGGAGGGCGGACCGAAAGCCGAGGCTTTTCTTTTCCCCAGATTCTCCCCGCATGTCTACTGCCGCCTTCTCTTGACAACCACCATATTTGTTCTTTTTTTCCAACTCGACCTTCAATTATCGAGTACACCTTATTAGATCTTAGCAATGTCTTACAAGGATATTTCTCACTGCAAGCAGCTTCAACTCGATGCGCAGATACCACATCTGTGGCGTCTGGAAGTCTCGCAGATTCCACCCGGTCTGCTTTCTACGGCCGACTCAATCACGAACACGAGCCAATATGAAGCCATCAATGTCATGGACATTCCGCGGACATGCGGGCTTCTCACATCAGATGAGTTGCATATCACCGAGCAATACGATGTACGCTCCTTGCTGGGTGCCATTCGTGAGAGGAAGTTGACTGCAAAGGAGGTAGTCCACGCTTTTTGCAAGGTAACGCTCTAATCCCGTGCTACCCTCTCTCCCCATATTCTAACTCAGAGCACATGCAGCGAGCCGCAATTGCACATCAACTCACACGTTGCCTCACGGAGCCTGTCTTCACGCAAGCCCTTCAGCAAGCCCAGAAGCTCGACGACCATCTCCAACGCACCGGCCAGCCCATTGGTCCCCTACACGGCCTCCCTGTTTCCATCAAAGATTCATTCCATATCACCGGCGTAGACTCCACCACTGGCCTTGCTGCCCTGGCCTTTCACCCAGCAGCCCAAAGCTCGCCGCTCGTCAACCTCCTCACCTCCCTGGGCGCTATCATTATCGCCAAGACCAACGTCCCTCAAACCATGGGCGCCCTTGACTCCTGCAACCACCTGTTTGGCCGGACGCTCAATCCACTCAACCGTCGCTTGACCGTCGGAGGCAGCACGGGAGGTGAGGCGGCCCTCCTCGCAATGCGCGGGTCGATGGTCGGCTTTGGCACCGACATTGGCGGTAGCATCCGGATTCCTGCCATGTGCACCGGGCTGTACGGATTCAAACCCAGTGCAGGTCGCGTGCCAATTGCAGGAAGTCAAGAGGCAGGCAGCATGGTCGGCAAGGGGAGGGTCAGTCTTCAGCCGGTGGCTGGGCCTCTGGCCCGCTCGGTCGCAGATCTGGGGGTCGTGATGGCCGAGATCGTGCCTCGCACGGAGCTCTTCAGTGAGGAGGGAATCCCAGGCAGATGGTTTGATTGTAGCGTGCTTGTTTGTCCTCCATTAAATGGAGGTTCTACCGACACCAAGCCTCAGCCTCCCTCTGGAAAACGCAAAAGTTTCACTATCGGGATCCTCCGTCGCGATGGGCTGGTTGAGCCGCTTCCACCTGTCGCCAAGGTCATCGACGAGGTAGCACAGTTACTGCGACGGACGCCCGGAGTCAGGGTCGTGGAGATCCCTGTGCCTGCGGCTCTGAGCAAATGCCAAGGTATTGCTGGTCGACTGATGGGGGTTGACGGGGGCAACCCCATGATTGATCTGCTGGAGAGCACCGGGGAGCCCTTGATACCCTGGCTGAAGGGCCGGATGAAGCGGGGTCGGGAAATGACGCTCGCGCAGGTAGGCGAGTTGCAAGCACAACGAGCCCAGGTTGAGCGGGAGATGCTGCAAATGTGGACGTCTCGGGGGGTGACAGCAGATGCAAGTTACACTCGAGACATTGATGCGATCATTCACCCGGTCGCGCCGCATCCAGTGTCGGAATTGGATCGGTACAATGCGGTTGGGTATACTTCGTCCTGGGTGCTGCTTGATTACCCGGCAGGCACCATTCCCGTGCGCTCGTTCAAAGAGGAGGATCTGGAGCTGGGGACGGAGATGACGGCACCGGTTCTGGGGAGCTGGGATAAGGCTAATCGGCTGCTATGTATGTTTCTTCTTCTATTATCTTTCTTTCCTACTGGATTCTAATGGTCAACAGGGAACCAGAAGACTGTGGATCGCCGAGTGTACTTGGGTTCGCCGCTGAGTGTGCAGGTCATTACGCCCAAGCAGCATGACTACGAGCTCTTCCAGGCCATGGAGCTGATTGATCGAGTTGTGAGGGGAGATGTGCAAGTTCCTGCCATGCTTTAGACAACATCGACAGAGCCGTTTCACTTTTTTCGGCCTATGATACGTCCATCGAAGGCCATTAGTCTAGTACCTCGACACGTCTCTGCCAAAGAGGTGATTCAACATCCAGCGAACCGCAATTCGAACCTTATTCCTCCAGCTGATGCTCATGGTCAGATACGCTGAGTTCCACACTAACCAAGCGGTCCGACCCTTCAGCCCCTCTGGGAGGTACTTATGATGCTCTCCGTTTTCGTGCGGGATTTGCAACAGGGCATTCGCGTTTCCAATGTATGCCAACGTGCCCATGTTGCGGAACGAGAATGGGGCCGTGGGCTGCGAATCTCCCCGGTTGAGACGATTAGCCAGCCACTTGGCCTCCTGGAAAGTTGCCTGTGCCGTCGCTGGTGGTGCGCCTTTCTCTGGCATGGCGTTGTCTCCCAGGGCGAAAACGTCTTGCAGCACCACTGTTTCCCCACTCTCGTTCTCCAGCTGCACGCGCAACTGCTCATCTACCAACAGCGCTCCGACTTTCGGCGCTTTCTTGACATGCCACGCGGACCGTTGCACGACGTCCTCACTCGGGCGGCCGCTCCCATCCTTAAGCAAAGCCGACTCGTTTGGAAATGCTTGGACATCGGCCAAGGCGTCTCGAACGAAAGGATTCATTGCGTTTCCCGTCGCCCAGACGCACATACCTACGCCGACCTCGCCCTCCTCCTTCGTAGTTAGAGTCAAACACCGCTTCGGATCCATCTCCGCGGGCGTCTCCTCCCCCGGAGCGCCCCATCGCAACCCCTCCACATGATGTGAAACCTTAATGTCTACCCCTTCCTTCCGCATCGTATCCATCGCGTATTTCGACAGCGACTCATCGAACATCGACAACACCGTGGGCGCCACATCGTACAGCGAAAGCCTCGGAATGCCCTTCAACGAGGGATACAGCGCCATGAGATCCGCGGAGATGAAATCCCGCAGCGCCGCCGCCAGCTCCGTCCCGGTGGGCCCCGCGCCGACGATCGCGAAATGCAGCAGCCAGCGCCGCATCTCAGGCGAGGTGGTGGGCAAGACGGCTAGCTCGAAGCATTCGCGCACGCGGCGCCGCACGCGCCGCGCATCGCCCACATCCTTGAAGAAGAAGGCATTCTCGCGCACGCCGGGCGTGCCGAAGGTCCTGCTGACGGTGCCGACGGCGATGACCAGCTTGTCGTAGGGGACCGAGAAAGTCTCTCCTTTCTCCCAGGTGCGCGTGGGGGATGCTTGTGGGGGTTGAGATTCGCCGTCGTCAGTGCGTGGGGACTCGGTCACCCCGCTCTTGACGACGGTGGCCTCGCAGATGACGGTCTTGGAGGCGAAGTCGACGGCGCGGGCGGCGGCCTGGATGAAATCGACCTTGGTGTGGCGGTCGCGCACGGGCTCGACGATGTGCGAGAAGTCGAGGGAGCCACCGGCGGTGTCGGTGAGGAGCGGGGTGAAGACAAAGTAGGAGCGCGGCGAGATGATGGTGGGGGTGAAGTGGGCGGGGGAGAGCTTGCGCGAGAGGTTGTATCCTCCCCAGCCGGAGCCGAGGATGACGACTCGGGGCTTGTCGGGGCTGGGGATCGGAGTCGATGAATCTGAGGTATGTGTTGCTAGGGGTCTGGCTGTGATTGTGGGTGTGTTTGATGATGTGAGTATAGATGCAGTTGTTGTAGATAGGGCATGCTTGTCAACTCGTGGTCTGCTAGAGAGCAGCGATATCGTCCTTCCTCTTTCCCTGCCAATGCTCAAGGTCGAGGATGATTTCAGACTCTGCAGTCTAGCAGGGGCCCTGCCCCAGAAGGATGATGATAACATCCGTCTCATAATGTAAGTATGTACCGTCCGCACACAGCAATTGTACAGGACTTGCTCAACTAGACTGAACCCGATCTATCACCAGAACCAAGAACTCCAAAAAAAAAGACACAGCCCCCCATCCAGAAACCCCAGCTTATATAAAGAAAAGTATCTCGGTGCGCATCGGAACCCAAAATTTTTACTCGGATTGACACATGATGAGATCATCCCCTTCTCCTTTCTCCTTCCCTAGGCAGCTTTCATCCATGGATCCAGAACTTCCCGAGCCCGCGGGCCTTCAGGTTCCACAATCTCTTGAAACTTCCGAGCCCCGAGACAAGATCGAAGAAGAAAACAGATCCCTATTTTTTCCGCTTCCGCTGAGACGAAGAGAACAGGCGTGCCGGTGAGGATGATGGATGTTCTTTGACTCACCGAGCTCGGTTGGGATCGGGGATCGGAGGCGTTCGGGAACGGGGTTGGTGGATTAGGTTTTGGGTCGGTGGGTCTTTGTAGTTCGGGACTTGGGTTGATTTAGGGAGTTGGATGTGGATCACATGGGTTGTAGGTTTTAGAGGTTGAGTTTGAGGTGTTGTGCGTCGGGTTTGTGGTGATGGATGCATGGATGAAGTTGCAGACAAGAAGTATAGTACAGTTCAGTACAGTACAGTTGACAGGGGGGGTTAGACTATGGTTACCTAACATGCGTTTGTCCTGTTTGATGAGCATGTAGTCTCATGCATGCAGGCATGATGGATGTGATACTATTGACCTCGGACTTCCTTTATTCTAACCATGATCCTGTTTCATTGACATCTTATTAAGAATTAAGTGGTTCACACTACCCAGCACCACTAAACCAGCCGTACTCCATCTCCCCAGCACCAAACCATGAACCTCAACATCTCCCCGGACGACGTATGCTGGGCCCAGGCCGAAACCATCTCCGACACCTGGCTCCTCCAATTCCTAGAAATCGACATCCTGCGCCCAATCGCAGACTTCATCCTCCATCACAACCGCGGCAACGCCACCGAATTCGCCATCCTCAGGAAAGGCTCTTACAACATCTCTCTGCGCTTGAAGTATGAACCCAACGGCGCCACCGTCATTCGCTTTCCGCAGCCCGGCGCCGTGCTCTTCCCTGAAGAGAAGATCGTGAACGAAGTCTCAGTCATGCGCTTCCTCGCCGACCAGACCACCATCCCCATCCCATTCATCCTGCACTCAGGAACCAAGCAAGAGAGCCCTCTCGCATTGAGTCATTCATCCTCATGGAGTACATCGAGCACGAGATAAAACTGTACGACGCGCTCAACATCCCCGGTCTTCGCAGGGAGCAACGCGGGGTGCTCGACCCCGACATCGCAGAGGCTAGGCTGCGGAGACTGTACGCCCAAATGGCCGACGTTCTACTACAACTCTCCCTCCCTGCCCTCCCGCGTATCGGCTCGCTCAGCCAGCAGGACGACTTCACCTGGGAGGTGACACGCCGACCGCTGTCGATGAACATGAACGAGCTCGTTCGTCTGGGCTGTCTGCCTCGCTCCCAACTGCCTCACGTAGACACGACATTCCCCACCGCCTCATCATACGTTCAGTTCCTGGCAGACCTGAATCTCGACCATCTAATCCATCAACGCAACGACGCAGTCACCTCCGAGGACGACTGTCGGAGGAAGTACGTCGCGCGGTGTCTCTTCCGTAACCTCGCCCGCGAACAGCGCCTCACCACTCCAGCACTGGAGAACGGCCCCTTCAACCTCTGGTGCGACGACCTCCGTCCCGCCAATGTACTTCTATCCCAAGACCTGCACATAGCCGGGGTGGTCGATTGGGAATTCACCTACGCTGCCCCCGTGGAATTCTCTCACGCTCCGCCGTAGTGGCTTCTGATCGAGCGGCCCGAGGAATGGGCCGGGGGGGTTGAGGAGTGGACTCGGGTGTTTGAAGCCCGGCTGCGGACGTTCCTACAAGTTATGCAGAAGGGCGAGGATCAAGAGATCCAGCGGGGTCGGTTGCACGAGGGGCAGAGGTTGTCCGGTGCGATGCGGCGGAGCTGGGAGAGTGGGGACTTCTGGGTAATGTATGCGCTGCGGAATAGTTTTGCGTTTGATCTGGTTTATTGGTTGAAGATTGATGAGAGGTTTTTCGGGGTTAGTGGACGAGGAGTAGAGAGGGCATGGGAGGAGCGGGTTGGGTTGTTGAGTGAGGAGGAGAAAGAGGAGATGGAAATGCTTGTGACGAGGAAGATGGCGGAGAGGGTGAGTAGGCCTCTTATTTGGGATGCGGATCAGTATACTTTGGCTTTTCAGCGGGAATCGGAGAGACGGAGGGAGGGAGATGAAGGAGGGAAGGATGAGGTTGGAGTTGATGAATTCCGTAGTGTGGAGGATAATGGGACTGGGGCTGATGGGATGGATTGAGATGGTCTACCTAGTACCGGCCTGTGGAGCTCTTCTGGCTAACCCTCAAGGCGATGGATGTCTCCCAGAGATTCACCGTCCAAAACACCCCAATTTCTCCTACAAGCAAGCAAGCCGTCCTGCAAAGGTGTGCTGTGCTGTGCTGTGCTGTAAACGGAAGCCAAACTACCACAAAACAAACGGGCCATGCCTCTAAGTTATCCCCTCTTACGCATCAGCAAACCAAAAGCGCATCATCCCAGAAGCGGAATTCATTGCTCGCCCCTCACTCACGGATGGGATCAAGGATAATCCCAACCCTCATCACTATCACTATCATCCTCATCACTATCGGGATAATCCTGATCCTCATCACTACTGCCATCCCGGTCCACAAAGTAGAATTCCTCATGCCCCCGCGAATTGTGGAACTTCTTGGTCCTTCTCTTCTCGTAGTCTTCATCCTCAAGATATCGGTCACAGTCATCCTTTCCATTGTCATCCTTGTCCTCCTCCTCTTCTGCCTCCTCATCCTCCTCCTCTTCTTTCTCGTCTTCCTCTTCATCCTGCTCATCCTCCGCGTCAGGATCCTCCCCCCTGATACTGAGCTTAATAAACCCGTAGATCAATTCGGGAGACTTCATTGTGGTTTCTTTGTTGATCCGTGGAATCTGTGGAGAGATTGTTCTCGCGGAGGGGTCAGTCAAGTCGGTTATGCGAGAAAGGGAGAAAGAAAGGGAGGGAGGGAGAGAGAGAGAGGTCTTGCTTTGGGGGTTTCTTTCGTGGAGAAGAGACGTCTGTTTCGTAGAAAAGCTGTTTTTCTTCTGAGGGGTGAGTTCCCCTTCTTCTTCGGGTGAATTCGAATAACAGAAAGGGTAACGAGAGAAGTATCCTTCTTGCTTTTTATGCTGGGAGATATCCCTCTGATGGGTTCCATCCAAGGTCATTTTGTTTGCTGCATGTTGCCGCGGTATGGTCGTGGTTTGCTCGTTCCGATTGTCTGGTCTTGCCAGGCTGAAAAGGTCCCCGGGAATTGTGTTTGCTGGGTTTGAGAGGATGCTAGAGCTTTTTTCCACAGTGCGTAGTTTCATTGGCTGTGAATGCTACGTGGGCCCTTTCGTTTGTGATAGGGATGAGGGACTTTTGGCTTGGTAGATAGAGTTGAGATCGGGAGAGGTGAAGAGGCAGGCAGAGAAAGTGCAGGTGGAAGATGGTCAAGCAGTTGGGTCTCTGCAAGGTCGGAATGATGCGATCGAGACTGATGGGATTGCACATCAGGGTACGGAGTACTACTGTTCGAACATCCCAGAGTCACACTGTCACTTATTGCTATGGATTCCTATGAGCTATCAAGTCCCCCTGGGCCGTGCTGTATACACAAAAAAAAAACAGACAAAATCCCAAATTTGATCTCGCAAAGCAAACAAAACTATCTTTTCTTCGCACCCCTCCTCAGTTTGAATCACCATCATACTTGCAGTTCTGGATGATAGCGTAGCAGAGCTCAATGCCTTGTAGTAATGCCTATCACTCCAGTAACCTTCTCATCCTCGTCAAGGGAGAAGTCCTCACCAAGAGTCGACAACCGCAACACCCTATCACTACTAAAGAGTCACCCTAATTCAACGAGTTATAGAGACATTGCCAAACGTTGTGCAATCTCCTAAGATCAGACGGGTACGCATACGGGTACGCAGTGCCCCAGCCACCGATTGAGTTCAGCCATGGAGCTTCCTGGTCTCCATGCATAAGCTGGCATTTCCATTAGCATGGCCCTTCCCGCAATAAGAATGAACGAAAGAGCGCAAAGAAAAGACAAGATGAAAACAAAATCACAGGGCTGCCTGGCTTACAGAGTACCCCGGAACTAACTTGATCACGATCCCATTCACCGCAAGCGCAGGTTGATAGGGCATCGGTACGGTGCAACTGCAGTAGGTGCGGACCTGGTCAATGACGTCTCGCACTGTCAAGCGCGGGTAGAATCCCTGGAAGTCCAGTACGATCATGCTATCCCATTCCTAGCAGAGAGTTCTTCTTTTAGCACAAAGCGCTCCATGAGTTCGGTTGTGGGCACTAGATGGTAACGTACCCTGGGTGGAACGGGTTGGTTCCACTGACGAAGGTACTCATGGTAGAGGGATTCCCTGACTATGAGGAATTTCATATTAGGCAAGCCGTTTTTCAAGGCTTCAATCATGATGTATTCCGCTTGACGGATGAGTTCTTCTGCTTCGGGGTGCAAGGATGACATCGTAGCTGCTGGGCTTGGAGTGGTGGAGAATCGTTTTGGACAGCCTTCCGGAGAGACTTATGTGTTGGGAGTTGCTTTGGGTAATATTTGTTTGGGAATTGGAAAGGAGAGTCTGGTCTGAGGAGCCATTGGTATGCTGGCGAGTATACTCGCTTTTATATCAACCAATTCCTCCTGTCGTGATGACTGGATAGGCTGGGGCCTTGATGCCGTGTGTCCATCGTTGCGCTGCGCTACTAGTTGGTGTTTCTTGTTGTCTTTCCTTGAGTTGAAAGAGACCAAAGACATGTGTCGGCTAATCGGGAGTATGCTGACGCTCTTGTGCTAAACAATTTTAGGATGAACGGGTTGGTAGTTGAACAGTTTCACTGGTGATGAAGGCCAGGTAGGCCTTGTTCGAAACATGCGTCTGTTGCTCAAACTCAGGTTGGGTCTTTTGTGAGTGTAGAGAACACTTGCTGAATAGTTCCGTTGCTTATGATGACCGCATAGGCCAGGTGCTTCGTAATTGGTGCTCATAGATGACTTGATCCACTGCTGGTGTTTCTAGTTGTCAATTAGCCAGTTTCGTCGGTCGAAAGAGATTCAAGACATGTCTCTGTTAACCATCAATATGCTAACTTCTGAGCTCGGTAGCGGCTACTTATTATACTTGCCCAGCTGGGTCAATTAGCTCCCGCGATAAATAGCCCTGAGCTCTCAAGAAACCAGCCAGTCGTCTGAGTGCATTGTGGGCGTCATCCGAAAATGATCATGCTACCATATCTGAGTTGAGGACTGCAGCGGTCGGCATAGTTTCATCTGCTCATTTGCTCATTTGCTCTCAATCTAAGGCTCAAACTTTTGTGCTGGAGAAGCAAGTCTGAAAAATTCGCTAGTGCTGGGCCGTGTCTCATTCAACGTCTGTTGCTCGCGAGGCGAGAAGTCTCAGCCATGTTGAGGCTTGAGACATGCGAGGCAGAAGGTGCTCAGGCCTCCGTTTTGGAATGAAGCATGTTTGCTGTTCAGCTGGAAGATGATTCTTGTTCTTTGTTGACTCCAATTGAGTTCCTGGACATGCTAGTTATTGGTAAGAGATAGAGACCGCTGGAGAAACCATATTAGCCATACTTACGGCTCTTTCTGCGATGCAGCAGGACGCTCAGACATCCATGAATGCCGTATTGGCTCACTTCTATGTCTCTGGCCTTTGTGTCATGTTCTTTGTAAGTACAATGATCACGTTCAGGACTTTAGTATCTCGATTGCGTCCGATGGCTTGGGAATGGTAAGGTGGCGGAGGGAGAGGACGAGACCAGCCATTGACTTCAAGCTTACATTGGGTGGCAAATGTTGGCCTATGAGATGGAATCTTTCTTCAGCTAGCTTTCTAAGATACAAGATTGGCGGAGACGTAAGTCAGAAGCCAGCAGGCCCTAGAGCAGGCAAGAATGTGCTCAAAAGTGCGCATCGACTAACATGAGGGGGGGAGGGGAGAGGGGAGAGGGGAGAGAGGGAGGACCTTGGAGATCCTGCCTTTACCTTCTCCTCCATTTCCCTCTCCCACTCTTCTATTTCTTCCCCTTTCAACTCTTTCATTGCCTACCGATTTCCACGCCCAAACAAACTCTGCGCACCGTCGACTATCAATCATCACAACAGCTACGACCATAGCAAAGAGAGCCTCAAGATGTCCCCCAAATACACCCTCCCACCTCTCCCCTACGCCTACGATGTAAGTCAAACCACTCTGCTGACTTCCCTGAACAAATTCCGACATGCTTCAGAATACTAACCACCCCCCACCAGGCCCTCGAGCCCGTCATCTCCCAACAAATCATGCAGCTCCACCACCAAAAACACCACCAAACCTACATCACCAACCTGAACGCCGCCCTCGACGCCCAGACCACCGCCCTTGCCACCAACGACATCCCCGCCCTGCTCAGTATCCAGCAGAAACTCACCTTCAACGGTGGCGGCCACATCAACCACTCGCTCTTCTGGCGCAACCTGGCCCCCCACGGCTCCCCGGCCACGGACATCGCCCGCTCAGCCCCGACCCTCCAGCGCGCCCTCGAGCAGCAGTGGGGGTCGGTGGAGCAGTTCACCGCCGCCTTCGGGGCGGTCCTGCTGGGGCTGCAGGGCAGCGGATGGGGGTGGTTGGTGAGCGTGGGTGGGCCCGGTGGGAAGCTCGAGATCGTGAGCACCAAGGACCAGGATCCGGTGGTTGGAGGGAAGGTGCCGAATCTGGGTGTGGACATGTGGGAGCATGCTTATTATCTCCAGGTATGTTTTTCGTCTTGTGGATGGATTGAAGGCTTACGCATGGTGTAGTATCTGAACAACAAGGCGGGGTATGTGGAGCAGATTTGGAAGGTGATTAATTGGGTGGAGGCGGAGGAGAGGTACACTAACGGGGTGGATGGAGCTGCTTTGTTGAAGTTGTAATCTCACATATAGTTGTTGAGGTCTTACGACAAGCAAGTGACTGACGTCAATTCAGGTTATCATCTAATATAGTAACTTCCCATCCAGCGGTACTGGATCTTAACGAACCAAACCCCCACCCGTAACTCCTTAGTACTCCATACTCCCAGACATCTAAACATAAACATCGAAATACTCTAGACAGCTTAATCAAACCCAACGACCCCCCTCCCCATCTCAACCATGGCATCCACCCCATCCACCGCCACCCTCACCTCGCGCCCAACAATCCCCGTCCCCGACACCCCCAGCTCCAACCTCTCCGGCAACACCACCTCAATCACCTGCTGCTGCTGCTCCTGTAATGACTGGATCCCACCAAATCCAACCCGAAACCAATGCAACGGCGGCTCAACACCCCCACCCGTAGAGGCAGTCAAATCCCCATATTTCCTATCCCCAACCGCCAAAAGTATTAGCTCTGTGCAAAGAAGACGAGAAGAACCCACCACAGCATGAAAGGGGGGAATGGAAGCAACTCACTCGATCCGCAAGTCCACCCCCCGGGCAGCGGCAAAGATATCCCGGACCTTGGGATCGGGGAATCGGAAGATCGCCCTCGTCGGGCCGTCGGGAGTGCGCGTGTCGTGGCTGAAGGTCAGGGAGTAGGAGGAGGACTTTTCGGGGGAGGGGAAGATGATGGCGATGAGGTTGCCGGTGCTGGGGCGGGTGGGGCCGCACATCTTCTGGTGATATCTAGGAGGTGGTGGAGTTGTGCTGAAGAGACGGTTTGGAGGGTTTGGTTATGGAGGATGTTTGTATAGTAAGTTATAGGGTTGACGTGAGAATTGAGGGTGAGGGTTGATATGGATGGCTCTTCATCTCATGATGGAGAGAGAGAGAACCTTAGGAACTTATGGGGAGACAGTCTCCAAGGTGGCCCCGGGAAGTGGTCTGGCTACCAAGGTAGATACAACGTAGACACTCCAGCACTGAAGGTAGGGATCTATACTCGAAGATGCTCAAATCTGCGCAAATCAACGCGGGGAGTGGGGTGGAAAGTGGGGCCACAGTGGGGCAAAGTCTATCTCTATCGAGGTGGTTTCTTTGTTGTCGAATTAAAGGACTGCATTCTGATTTGACCTTCATTCCTTTGACAATAGATGCCTATCTTGAGAATGTTTGAGAAGGATTCCCATTCAGAGGAGGAGGTCTTCTCAACGGCGTGAGTAAAGGCTGTGCTACTCTGCATTTACATCAGGTCTTAGTCCCCCTTGTGGTGGCTAACTAATTACTCAGTATCTATGAAGTTATGGCCCTCAAAGAATATTCCCATTTACTCGAACAATATGTACGTATGTACTTCCGTGTCTAACTCTATACTCTAGACTTCTACACGGAAAATAGCGCCATCTGCCAGGCTCTTACTGCAAGGCTCGAAGCCTACGAACTGTACACCTTCACTGGGTGGGCCTCCGTGTTCAGCACGAACTGATTCCCACTCCCCTTCTGCACCTGCCATTCATCCTCCGGTGCGAACGCCAGGTACGAGTACTTCAGCACCTCAGCAAACATGAAACTCTCCTGGTTATCGTAGCGGTTGCCTCCGTTGGCGGCGTTGACGTTGGTCAGGCCCGCGAATCCCGAGTCGGTGCGGCAGTACTTGTTGATTGACTGGAAGGCGCTCCAGATCCACTCGCGATACTAAAGGTTTGTTTGTCAGCCGTGAACACTTCATCCGAAGGGCCTCTTTGCTTACAATCTCTTGGCCAGTCACGCGCCACGCGTAATAGAAGCTCTCGATCACTTCCGGTCGGAGGATATACGCGCCACTGGTGATGTAGAAGCCAGCGCTCTCGAACAAAGCCTGTTGGCTGCTGGGGACAGAGTTCGGGTCCCAGCTGAATGCCTCCGGGCCGATGCCGGTAAGAGTCGAATTGTAGGTGTCGTGGCAGCCGTTGACTAGTTCCAGACCAAAGTCGATCAAGTCGGAGCGGTCCAGCACCGTGCCACCGAGCAGGAAGCTACCGCCATCGAAGCAAGTCAAGTGCTGAGAGCTCAGGCCCAACTTGCCATTGTTGTACGAGGCCAAAAATGTCAGGTCCTGGCGCGTGGACGGGTGCGACGCCAAGTGCTTCATGGATGACTCGGCCGCCGCCACCCAGCGGTCTTTGTAGGTTTCGAATCGGTTGGGATCGTACACGTACATCTTGATCAGATACTCATAGTACGAATCAGCTCCACCGTTCCAGCTCACCGCTCCGTCGGCAAATTGGCCAGTCGCAATGTTGATGTTACTTCCTACCAATCCGGGGAAAGGCTCCGCAGATTGGGGCTGGGGGTTGAGCAGGTAAGACTCGGCCTTTTGGCTCAGGTCCGCGTAGGTAGAATCTCCAATCAAGTCGGACAAACGTGTCCATTCCAGGACAAGGGTGCCGGTGACTGCAAGGCCATTGGTGGTGGCTCCATCGTTACCTTTAGAGGTGATGTTGAGGTTGTTGTACGGAACGCCCGACGGGGTGTCAAAGGCAAATTTTAGAACGTCACCCAGGTTCTTGGACTGAGTGAGCAACGTGTCGACCTTCGACGAGTCGTCGACCAGGTCGGCGGCAGGGCCTTTCAACAGGTCATAGCCGGATAACATGCCGCCAAGGTAGCGAATGGTGGTCTCGAACAGGCTGACCGTGCTACTGGTGCTCGAATAGTCAATCTTCGCTACATGGTCAAGAATCTGATTAACAATGGTCGCATTGCGCATGATCACGGCGGTCGATAGGGCATCCACCGCGGACGCTCCCCATCCGTTACGAGAATCCCCATAGCCATTGGAAACGGGGTGCAGCTCGTCATGGGGGAACGCATATTGATAGTAGCCATCCCAAGCGTGGGAAAAGGCCTCTTTGACGGCATCGGCGCGCGATTGAGCTTTGTCTTCGGTGCGCAGAACGGGCTGGACAAATCGGGCTTGCGGAAAGGCGGCACTAGGGCTGACGAGAGCCAACGCCGTCAGCGACAAAGAGAGTGAGGGAAAATGCATGACCCCGGGGAGAGAGTGACACAAGGGCAACACGGGAAATTATAGACAACGAATGGGTACTACACTCGAGAGCAGAAACAAACCCAAAGAGTGACAGCCTGAGGAAAACAGGCGGAGGGGAGGGGCAACCAGTATAAATAACGATCGCACGCACTAGATCCCGCAATTCGGTGCTAGTTGTCGACGATGAGGATGGGGAAAAGAGGAGAGAGGGGGGAGGGGAGGGTGGAGAATAATTTAGGAGTTTAAGAAGAAGGAGCCTGGACCTGAAGGAGCAGGAGGCATGCATAGGGAGAGAAAGGCTACATCATGGCCAGCAGTTGGTCCATTCCTCGCCGATCTGGAGACCGCGATTGGTGACTGCAGGGGCCTCCACCGTCCATGCTATGCATTGAGCTGCAAGGGTGGATTCCGGTTTGGACCGGATCAGTCTGGATATGAGTACCTTCTTCCTTTTTGTTCATCCCCAGAGTCCAGGCATCAGACCAGACGCCTGAGAGTGTGACAAGTCGAAGGTCGAATCGGACCCCGTTGCCTCAATTTGATTCAGTTAGACTTCTGGAGACATCACTGGGGCAGGTCAGCTCGCCTGTCAAGGGTCAGAGCAGATGATGCGGAGAGAAAGCAGATGATCGCATTCCCCCCTCATTGATGGAAGTGATCGGCAGGAGCAGCAGGAGCACTCGGCAAAAGAGGTGATAGACCCTTAAGCTGACTAGACTATCTTTAGCCAGAATGTCACTATAGTCAGGGGGTTGCGTCCGAAACCACCCCCCATGGAGTGAAAGAGAGGAACTGGAACCAACAAGGTTATTGATCCTCGATAATAAGTTGTCCGGTCAGGCACAGTTCTGTGGGACAGGGCCATGGCTAAGTATGCAGTGCCAGTGGCTGCCCGCGTTTGCAATTAGGCTGTGGCAGGTTTGGTAGGTAAGTTAATGTAAGTTCCATGATTCCAGTAGGACAAATGGAAATGGATGATCCCATCCCTGACGTAAGCCTTGGTTCACACTTCAGTGCCCGGCAGTGAATGTGCCTGACCCGTGCATCAGGCGGTCAGCCAATTAAACCTATCCCCTCGGTTTGTCTAAACCAGGAAGGCGGTCTATAACTCCAGGCTCCGATTGCGGGGCAGGCGAGAAAATTGCAGGCGGGACCGATAGGAATTACTCAGTATTCTTCCTATGATTCATACTCACCATCCATCCATCCATCCTCTTGAATCTTCTTCCCTCTCCCCACCTTCTTTTTCCCCATCAATTTTCCTTGTCCTGTTTCTCTCTCTCCCCCCCCCCGTTTTGGGGCCTCGTCTATCTGTCTCTATCACCTCCACCTTCTATCATTGACTTGAATTCGATTGCCTCACCATGTCGACTCCCCTCCTCGTCTCGTACGACCCCGCCGCCGCCTCCACCGGCGGTTTGTCGCTGAAGCAGATCGCCTACTTCGGTCGCGTTCTTATCACGGTTTCCAGCCTCGCTCAGGCAGAGGAGTTCCTCAAGCGCAACTTTCGTCTCCTTGATGTCTACGTCGATGCCACTGCCATTGCCTCCTCCGGTGACTTGGTCGACATCCTCAACGCCGGTGCCGCGAAGATCTTTGTCACACTCAACCAGTTGACCACCTTGTCCGAAGAACAGTCCGTCCCCTCATCTCGGGTCGTCGCCATTGCCTCCGAGAGCCAAATCAATGCCTTCCAATCGTGGGTTGGCGGATCTGAGGAGCGCCAAGAGGCTGGTCTATCTACCGATGCCTCTGCCATCAAGTCTCTGGCTGAGAAATTGAACGTCAACCTCGAGGCTCAGAACCTTTATCGCACATACTCTGGCGCTGTCACTGAGGAGGCCTTGAAGGACACTATCGGTCAAGGAGGTGTCTGTGTTGTTCCCGCCGACGCTCTGACCTTCGACCACCAACAACCCAACGGCAAGATTGTCGCCGCCTCATTGGTCGCCGCTCGCGCTGTGACCGACCAAAGCAACGGTCTTTATGCAACCACCGTCACCGATGAAAGAGGAATCTGCTTGGGACTGGTTTGGAGTAGCAATGAAAGCATTGCAGAGGCTCTTCGCACCGGTACGGGCGTCTACCAAAGCCGTAAGCGTGGCTTGTGGTACAAGGGTCAGTCCAGTGGAGATGTGCAAGAACTGATCCGCATTGGTTTCGATTGCGACAGCGACTGCTTGGTCTTTGTTGTCAACCAGATTGGTAGAGGTAAGTCTATCCACACCGCATATGTCGTTCTCGGTTAACCATAAATAGGTTTCTGCCACTTGGGTGCCCCCAGCTGCTTCGGACCTTACAACGGCCTCGCTCGTCTGCAAAAGACGCTGCAGGCTCGCAAGGCCGATGCTCCCGCCGGCTCCTACACTGCACGCCTCTTCAACGAGCCCAAGCTCACTCAGGCAAAGATCATGGAGGAGGCTGATGAGTTGTGCCGTGCCAACACCAAGGAGGAGATTGCTTTCGAGGCCGCCGATCTGCTTTACTTTGCCCTGACTCGCTGTGTCGCTGCTGGTGTCAGCCTTGAGGACGTGGAGCGCAACCTTGATCTCAAGAGCTTGAAGGTCAAGCGCAGAAAGGGTGATGCCAAAGGCCCCTGGGCGGAGAAGGCTGGCTTGACCGCCGCCACCCCCGAGTCGAAGCCTGCTGCCCCTGCTGCCCCTGAGCCGGCTCCCAAGAAGGTTGATGATGAGCCTCTTCAGATGACTCGTGTGATTACCGCCTCGACTCCGGTTGACCAGGTGAAGGAGTATCTCAAGCGTCCCTCCCAGAAGTCCAACGATGCGATTGTTGCTCTCGTTCGCCCCATTATCCAGGATGTCCGCGAGAATGGCGATGCCGGCGTGCTCAAGTACACCCACAAGTTTGAGAAGGCTACCTCCCTGACCTCTCCTGTCATCCGTGCCCCATTCGCACCTGAGCTGATGAAGCTGTCCCCTGAGACCAAGGAAGCCCTTGACATCAGTATTTCCAACATCAAGAAGTTCCACAGCGCTCAGAAGGGCAGCCCTGAGGGCCTCAAGGTTGAGACCATGCCCGGTGTCGTGTGCTCTCGTTTCTCGCGCCCCATTGAGCGGGTTGGTCTCTACATCCCTGGTGGAACGGCGGTTCTGCCGTCCACGGCCATGATGCTGGGTGTTCCAGCCATGGTGGCTGGCTGTGAGAAGATTGTTCTCGCGTCTCCTCCTCGTGCCGATGGCAGCATCTCTCCCGAGATTGTCTATGTTGCTCACAAGGTGGGTGCCGAGAGTATCGTACTCGCTGGTGGTGCCCAGGCGGTTGCGGCCATGGCGTACGGTACTGAGAGCGTCAGTAAGGTGGACAAGATCCTGGGACCAGGGAACCAGTTCGTCACGGCGGCCAAGATGTTGGTCTCCAACGACACCTCCGCTGGTGTCAGCATTGACATGCCCGCCGGTCCTAGTGAGGTGTTGGTGATTGCGGACAAGGATGCCAACCCGGCTTTCGTGGCTTCTGATCTTCTCAGCCAGGCCGAGCACGGAGTGGACTCTCAGGTTATCCTCATTGCCATCGATCTGAATGAGGAGCAGCTCCAGGCTATCGAGAAGGAGGTTGACGTCCAGGCCAAGGCTCTTCCTCGTGTCGACATTGTGAAGGGCTCCTTGGCCCACTCGGTCACTTTCGTTGTGCGTGACCTCGCTGAAGCCATGGCTTTGAGCAACGAATACGCTCCCGAACACCTGATCCTGCAGATTCAGAACGCTGAGGCGGCTGTGGCGAGTGTGAAGAACGCCGGAAGTGTGTTTGTCGGACAGTGGACTCCCGAAAGCGTGGGCGACTACTCTGCTGGCACGAACCACTCTCTTCGTAAGTTTATCCTTCTTTTTCCTGGAAGCAATGGCTAATGATTCGCAGCTACCTATGGATATGCCAAGCAGTACTCTGGAGTGAACCTCGGGTCTTTCCTCAAGCACATCACCAGCTCTAACCTGACCGCGGAGGGTCTTCTGGGTCTGTCTCGTACGGTGGAGCAGCTGGCTGCGGTTGAAGGTCTCGATGCGCACAAGCGGGCTGTGAGCATCCGTGTAGCGCACATGAAGAAGCAGCAGCAGTAGTTCGATGATGATGCGTAATGTTTCGATGTCTTTAGCAGCTGGTTACGATCTGACGCGTGTAATATTGCAAGCATAGCCAATCAGAAAAGTATGATTCCCTTGTGACGATCAATGTACAATATGAAGAACATTTGGTATCTCGGACGCCTGGCGATCTATAAACCCACTTGAATAAGAGAACAAAAACGGGGCAACTTTTCCGTTCCAACCCATGCAGTGACAAGCAAGCGATATAAAATCATCAATCATGTAGCAGCGATTGAAGAGACAGACAACAGACGCAGGGCAAATCACCGCTTGCGCTCGCGGATCTTCCACTTGACGCCATTCTTATTCGTGCCTCCGACGACATTGTCCATGCGGCCCCGCTGCCAGTCCAGCTCGCGGGCTGCGGCCGTAATCTCCTTGTACTGCTTCTGCAGGGCCTCGATCTTGTTGTCTCTGGCCTCCGTGGCGCGCTTCTTCATCTTGCGGGCGCGCCTGGCCTCGACCAGCGCCTGACGCTCGGCCTCGACTTGCTTCTGCGACTTTTTCTGCTGTTGTTTCTTGCGCTGACCGAACGAGTCATCGTCCTCGTCACTTTCGGAGTCATCCTCCCCCTCTTCCAACCGTAACAGCCGCTCCCGCTTCAAGTCCTTCTGTTCATCCCGATCTTCCGCAAAGACCACCTTCCTCGACTTCCCCCCGGAGATCATATCATCTTCTTCATCATCCTCATCCCCGAAATCGAAATCGAAATCCATATCATCATCGAACCCATTAAACTCATCATCACCTCCCTTCTTCTCCTTCGTCTTCCTCTCTTTCTTCTCCTCCTTCTCCCCAAGCGCCGCCTTAATCCCCTGCTGCACCTGCACCTCCTCCTCCAACCGCCCCAGTTGCCGACGGATCCTCTCCCCCTGCGTCCGGAGGTACCCCGCGTCCTGCGTCTTGAGCAATTTGATAGCATCGTGGCTCAAGCCGCGCGCCGCAGCCGAGTCCCGCACGCCCGTGCCGTGACGACCCTGCCGCGCCGTGTGGCTGGAGAGCATGCCGAAGTTAAATTCATCGGGGTTGCGGTCGCGGACTTTCTCCTGGAGGCGCTTGAGCTTGGCTTTTTTGGCGTTGTAGTCTTTGGCGCGGAGGGAGTAGTCCTATTTTTGTTGGAAAGAATTAGTATCGTGGGGAATTAAGCCTGAAGGGAAGGCTGGTTGTTTACCTTGTGCTTCTCAAGAATACCCCATTTTTCGCGGCCTTGGAGTTGGCCTCGCTCCTTGTGGTTGCGCCGTTGGACGGCGTTGCGCATGGTGGACATTCTGAACTGAGGTGGGTGGACCGGTGAACGGTCGGTTTTCTTGCTCAGAGTTCTCGAGGAGAAAGAGAATGGATGGGAAGGAACAAGCAGACGAGACGGAGAGGGTCTGGATCTGATACGTAGGTTGTGATGGATTGCCAGATAGACCAGACTATTCAAAAAAAAGTCGGCGGGCAGGCGGAGAGGCGGAGAGACTAAACTGCTTTGGGATCAGTCCACCCGGTTTGAACTTTGTCCGCATCCAAGCTCCGAGCTGCGGTGGTCATTGATTGTTGAGACTTGGGATGTTGATCTTGTCGCGTGGCTAATTGACTCTTGGGATAAACTCTGGCTGCTTGGATTTAATACACGACTGTTGGTGTATCTACATGAGTTGATTCTCAACTACTTGACTACCTCACCACCCTCCTCCCATCACCCCCGACAGACAGACAGACAGACAGACACGGACAATCAACGCATTGATCGACCAACGCTACTACTACATCGTGCAACCCACTGAACTCCAACCACTCAGTCCGATCCCACGCCTATCCTTTCTTCCTCTGGCTCACTCGCCTCACTTACGCCCTCAATTGCAAAGCTCAAAGACCTCCACCAAAATGACCACCCCAAAATACAACCTCCGCAACCCCCTCCCCCTCTCCGCCACCCAAGAAGCCGAAGTCAAACAAATATACTACAAGCGCGTACGAGGCCACTGCGCCCCCGAGATCAAGGGTACGAGCCTGCTCCTACCACCTTCCGAATCCCCAATTGAACCACTCGCTCCCCCGTCCCCTTTATCAAGAATCCAAATCCCAGCAAAGCAATCCCCTCCCCCCCCCCCCAAAAAATCCACAACGCTAATGTCATTTGATATGTGTACAGCCTTCGCCGAATGCGCCGTCAACCGCACGGTAACAGCCACCTGGGTGTGCCGGGAGCAGCGGCTGGCGATGAACTCGTGCATGCTGGCGCACGCCAAACCGGAGGAGGAGGACCGGGCGCGGGAGGAGTGGTTCGCGACGCACGAGGAGCGGCGGCGCGCCGAGCAGGCCAAGCTGGATGCCGTCGAGGAGCGGCGCGCGCAGGTCATCTCGATGATGCGGGCGGATGATGAGCGGAGGCGGCGGCAGGAGGAGGAGAAGCTGCGGCAGCAGCAGCAGCAGCAGAAGTAGGATGCGCCCGGGGGTGTATATTCTTTCTTGATTTGTGTTAGATTGAGGGGGGGGTTAGGATGAGCAGTGGATTGAGTTTTGGAGCTGGAGGTCAGTTCACACCATTGGAGCTGGACGGGGGCGGGAGTGGGGATGGGGATGCATGAGGATATGCGAAGTCTGGGGCTCTCTTCATGGGCGTTATGTTTTTCATTTGTTTATGCTGTACGATATGGCGTTTATGTTTCTTTATTTTTTTTTCTGTCTGGTCGTTGTATACAGATTACCTTTTAGAAAGCATATCTGTACATGTATAGTATGGACCAGAGAGTGGCTGAGGGTTCGAGGATTCAAAAGTGGCCGGGGAGCAGAAGCTGAAGTCGTGATGATTATAGATATGGTATAGAACTGACCTCTCTCCTCGTCGAAATTCGATCAACCTAGTCTCACGCCGAGCGCCAAAACACCATCCATATCCACCCAAACCTCCAAACTAAACATCCGTCATATCCTTATCCCCATCATCATCCTCCCCCATGGCCGTATCCTCCCCGAACACATCCTCCATCTTGCCATCCTCATCCTCATCCTCACCATCCTCCTCTTTCTTCACCCCAGTAACCCCATTCTCCCTCGCACCGCCCGACGTGCCATCGCCCCCGAAATCCCCCGGCTGCTCCATCTCCACCTCCTCCTCCCCTTCACTCTCCCACTCCTCCCGCAGATTCCACCCGTTACCCGTCAAGCAGAACCGCTCCGGCGGCAACCGCAGCCCACCCATCAGCACACTGCCCTGGCTGCCCGCCACCACCTTCGAGTTGCCCTGCTGGTCGAACCCGCGGCTCGCGCCCGGCAGCGCCACGCGGTTGCGCTCCGCCGCCACATCCATGAGGAATTCCTTGGGCAGGCCGGACTGGAACTGGTAGTGCAGCCGGGAGGCGATGCTCAGCCGCAGCGCCGGCAGGCTGACGCTGTTGACCTCGGGCGGGCCGCGCGCCGCCGCGCCCGTGTCCGTCGTCGCGCCCGCGTAACCCTCCGTCGCCAGGTGGACCGCGTCCTGCAGCACGCTCGAGGTGTACCGGTAGGCGAAGTCGAGGAGTTGGAGCGGCACGCGCTCCTGGTAGGCCGTCACGCCCAGGCTGGCCAGGAGCATGTGGATGAGGCGGACATCGCGCGGGCGGCGCGACTTGCCGCTGTCTTTGAGGGAGGTGGAGGGGATTTGGGTCGGTTGGTTGGGGGGTGCCGGGGTCGTCGAGGGGGCGGGTGCTGTGGTTGCTGTTGTGTTAGGGTTGGCGGTGGTGGTAGTGGCGGGGTTATTTGTCGACGTCGACGTCGTCGTCGTGTTGTTCGTGGTGTTCATGTTGGAGGCCGCGTTGGGGGTCGATTGGTGGTGGTCGGCTGGAGGGGTGATCGGGTGGTTGGTTGTGGGTGCGCCGGGATTGGAAGGGTGCGAGGGTGAGGCCATGTCTGAGGGAGAAGGTGGAATGGAGGAGATGCACTGAAGTCGTGCGGAGTGCTTTGCTGGGCAGGCGCGCTGTTGTACTTGACGGAGTACTGTACGTAGGAGATAGGAGCGTGCGGAAGTGTCGTCTACCGCCTTGCGGTGGGTGTCTGAGGAGGTTGAGCTGGATGCGACGGGTAGTTAAGAGAGCGATGAGGAAAGAGTGAAGCAAGCGGCAATCAATGGACAATCTTAAACATTATCGTTTCGCGATCGATCAACGGCCCGCCAGAAATAAACTCCTGTCGTGGAGATTGAGGTGGATGGATGGATCATGGATGGATGAAGCAATTAATTGAATCTGGAAAGTGACTGGAGCGGGATTCTTCCCGCCACGCTAGTCCCGGTCCGGACGTCGAAGTATACCTTGGCATCATCTCCGTGCCTCAAATCACCAGGCAAAAACACTAACTAAAGTGGTGGGGGCCTCTAAGTCCACATCTCTTTTGTCCTTATGTTCATAGAGCTATTACTCCGCAAGTGTATTGACATACAACTATAACTATGACTCTGACTAGACTAGACTATGCATCCTTGCAACGCCTCAATGCTGCTCTATAAACAAACACCCCCATGCAAGCTCTATCTATGCCATCACAGCTCGAAGCATCGGCGACAATCGTCCTCAGACGGGGTATCGAGCGTGTTTCACGCTAATCATTGCCCACCGATTCAACAACAACGCCCGACAACGCTTCAACGAGACGGTGACCTCGGGGGAGACCCTGGAGGGGCACTGACAGCTCTCACTTCCTCCTTTTTGGGGACAATGTGGTGGTCATCCGCCAATTCAGATCCGTCCACGGAGTCTTGCGATATATAGCTGGCGCCAAGGTCTTCCTCTTCATCAATCTCCTCCTCATCCAGAGCCTCGCTGCCATCGTCGCTGATCTCGCCGTCGTACTCCTCATCTTCCTCAAGTTCGTCGTCCTCGTCCAGCTCCTCCTCTTCTTCCTCATCCTCTTCCTCTTCGTCCTCCTCTTCGTCCTCCTCCGGTTCCTCGTCTTCGGCTTCACTATCTGTACATGAGAACGCCTCGAGGTCTGGCGGGGGTTCACGCCAATACGTGAAATCGGTGTACTCCTCGCCACCAGCCTGAACCAGCAAACTGACAGGCGGGAAGAAGTGGTCAAGCAGCTCTCCCATTGAAACGTAACTGCTCTTGTATTTGTTCAGACTGAGAAGGTCCAACGATACCTCCGTATTTGAGTTAATTGTGAAAATCCGTGTAGAAGGGATATTCACCGAGCGGTAGCTTAGCGCGTCCGTCAGGCGATTGCCAAACCCGGCGTAGAATGGGTTCTCCTTGCCATTGAACAAGTTCAGGATGTCTCGCAAGCACGCCATCTTGAAGACTTCGGGCTTCCGAAGGTAGATCTCCCGTCGAAGTGCTGCCATGGTCCGGTCCGGACTCATGATAACTGGGCCCTTGGGGAGTCGGTAGCCATCCTGGCACACTCCATATAAATAGGCTCGCGTAGTGTCGGCCTGGCCGACGGATCGACTAGTAAGGTACATGATGTTGTAGCCGTTATTCACGATGTCTGTGTACAACTTGGCGACTCCAGCATGTGTCCAGTCTCGTCCGATCATGTTCAGCACATGACCCAAAGCATCAGACCTATGACGTTTAGTGGGAGGAAAGCCGATGGCACGAGGTTTATACTCACTTAGTAATGGTCCCGTCAATGTCTGAGATCACAATCGGCGTGTTGCCATTCCACAGATACATGTTTGCGGTGCAAGTTGCTCGGTTCACACTGAACGACATGTTGTTGGGTCCAGGTCTCAGTTTCAAAGCCTTGAGCTGGTCGCTGGTCAATCGTAAAGTCTTTGCGTAATTACGTGTGGGTTCCAAGGCAAGGGAATCTTGATTAGGCGACTGTGGCGGCGTGGGAAAGCCAGGTTGCACGTCTGATTGCGTCCGATAGTGACGGGCCGTCACTGCCTTGTCATGGATGGACGGATCGCTATCGCTATGGTACCCCGGGTCAGAGATGGCATTTTCACTCATTGCCGACCCCGGTCGCATTGTGTTGAACGTAGCCCGGCGATCGGCAGCCTCTTTGGCCTCCTCGCTGCTATAGATCCATAGGTTACCGTGCTCATCTGCCCCGATAAGGGCTCCGATGTCGTAATTGCCCTCCAATTCTTCGGCGAGAATCTTCCGGGCAATGACCTCCGCCCGCAGCGCATCTTCCTCGCTGCTTTTGTAGCCCGTCATATCCAGCATCAAGTCTCCGGTCTCCGTGACGCGAGATGGGATGTTCGACCCGGACAGCTTCTTCGACAGCGATTCGGCTCGAGACATCACTTCCTCGAGCGACAACGGCGGAGGGCTGCGGGATCGTCCATCCGGAGTGGTTTCATCGCCTAAGACATTCACAGCATACGGCTGGTTCGTCACCCCGATACTGTTGGATCGATTCTTCGTCAAAAGCACGCTATCGGTGGCCATCCGGTCGATCTTGGCAGGCCCCTCGCTGAAGGAGCCGTGGCGGGACCGGCCCAAAGTTGAATCGTTATCCGGTGATCGCGAAAGAGGTGTAATGGTACCTGTGAGGCCATCAGTCGTTGTTCAAGTCCAAGTCCCTTCCTCAACGTACCCAGGTCGCTGGATGCCCGCATCCCCCTGGACAATATGGGGAGTTCAGCCGATGACTTCCCATCGGCTTGGTTTTCAGTAGGCGACGGGGATCGATCGAGGTCTAAATACTCCGGCTCTGACAAGGAAGAGGAAATGTTCTCTTCGCTGCGCATCTTAGGACTGCTGGTAGGCGAAACTAAGGGTGACGTCTGCAGCGAGGCGGGAATCTCGGCAGTCGTTTCGAACACGAAAAAAGCCTCCCCGCCCTCACCCAGCTTCATCGCATAGTCCTGTTTGACGCCATTCACGGAGAATTCCACCTAATAACATCTTAGCCATGATAGCTGGACAGTGGATGCGGGCTGGCGGTACCTTTTTCTCGTACGGGCGGAGGAGTGAGAACTTGCCGAATCGAACATGGAATGGAGAACAAGCCAACGTTCCTGCGGCAATTTGCGATTAATAATTTATGCGATGCACCGAAGAGCAGGACAAACAAACCATCCTCTTGCTCGATCACAATGACATCAATTGCCCCGCTGAGGGTGGCTGGGTTGATGGAGTTCCAGGTCTTCGAGACGGAACCGCTGATGCTGCGGACGTATTGCATCCTGCAGGCTCAACAGGGGGGGGTGTCCCTGGAGAAGGTTGAGTATATCCGAGAGAAAGCGATTGAGAAGAGAGATCTTTTTTCAAAATCTCACCACACAGGTGGGAGTAGGAGAGGGGTTAGAGGAGGATGAGGAGGTGGTCAGAGGCCGGGGGTGCAGGAATTGCCGCCTACTCGTACATACGTACGTCCCATGTGACAATGCCCGATAGACATGCCCCGAGGCGGGGAGACAATACGTAGTAAAGAAGTAATGATAACGAGAGACGATACGGAGTACTCCGTAGTCACTCGCGCAACATTCGACTAAAACAATGAGAACAAGAATAACCAAGCGAGTGATACCTGTATAACCAGGTAGACAAGCAAAGAACGTATGAGGTTTTTTGTTTTTAGAAAAGTTAGAATTGAGAGTAAAAGGAAAAGAAGTAGAAGAACCGTCCGTCAGTTCCGCGCAGGCAATTGTTGGGAGAGGCTCAACCGCCCAACCGGTCGGCGTCATGTGCTTTTCAGCCCTTTCCTTGCCAGCAGCCAGCAGACTCAAGATCCAACATTCCTCGGCTTGAAACGGGCGCTAGTCCCGCTTTGGACGCCTAGACCAGTCGCACAGGATCTGCACGCTGACTCAGCTGGATCTGAAGCCGCCAGCGGCAGCCTTAAGGGTACAGAGGGTACAGTCATGTGACCGAAACTCCCCACTGGGTCGGCAGCCTCCGCGGAGCATCGGATTAATTCCCCAAAGTCTCTCTCTCTCTCTCTCTCTCTCTCTCTCTCGCGCTATCTTTGCTTCAATCCTGCCCGGCATCGCAGGACCTCTATTCGACCTTCCATCCTCCACGGCCCCCTCGCACTCCCAAACGTGCACGAGGTCGCTGCCACCCCTCACTTCCTGTCTCTTCCTCCATGGGTCGTGGACGCTGGGATGTATGAGCCATTGCATCTCTCTTTCGACGCCTATCCCAGCGTGGTTCCCCGAGTCAGGGTTCGAGGCGTTATGGCTCTCTTCCTGGCTGTCACAATTCTCTGGGCGCTGATTTGGTGAGTAGCCCGTCAGAGAGCTTTGCAGATGATGTCTCGGTTGGACTAATCTTGTCTCAAGGCTGCTCTACCGTGCATGGCAGGTCTGTCAGACGCCCAACGAAGTTCTTGTGGAGAAGCTGGGACTCGACATTCCGCCACCCCCGGAAGTTACTCTAGAGGAGATCACAGCGCGTGAGATCCGGATAGCCTGGAAACAACCGGAGTTCCACAACTCGATCCACAAGCACATCATTCAGCTAAATGGTGTCAAAGGTAGCTCTCGTCTAGAGATGATCGTCTCTTCTTTCTCTGGTGCGGCTAACATTCTGTCAGTGGGCGAATCGAAACGAGCGGAGACTGCTGTCGAAATTCTAAACTTAGTCCCTGGAAGTATTTACCATATTTGTGTGCTCTCAGTCAGCGCCGCCAATTTTCAGACACCCAGCGCAATCATTCATGTGCGCACGAAATCTCTACCTCTCTCCCAGTCGCAGCAGAATGCGCCGGTCGGAAACCCTACCATCCGGGCATCGATTCCCCGATCGACTGCAGGCCTGGCCGCTCCCGCGGCGCCTGTGATGGCGCGTGAGCATAGCGGAGGACAACTTCAGGCGAAGCGATCCACGGCTGGGCGGAAACCATCCCCTGCAGCTAGCACAACCGACATCGCTCACTCCAGTGCCGAAGATTTGCACAAAAGTACCGCCAATGACGATCATGATGAAACACTGGAGCAGCTTGCCGATCGATTGAAATCCCTGCAGCAGGAAAATGAAACCGTGGAAAAGCAGACCGCCGACGAAGAAGAGGAGCACATCGCTCTAATAAAAGAACTAGAGAAGCAGCGTGATGAGCTGAAGAAGCGAGTGAAGGAGAAGGATGAAGCCAGCGGCGACTTGAAGAAACACGTCTACAAGTTGGAAAGCGTCAACCGCACTGTGCAAAGTGAAAAAGCTAAGCGTGAAAGACTCCTGCAGCAGAAAGAGTCCGAGCGAAAGAAACGAAAGGCCGACATCATTCGGTGGCAGGAGCAGGTTGAAAGCATGGCCCGTGAAGCTGCTGAGTCAAGAGAGGAGAAGGCTCGAGTCGAAGAGGAAGCGAAACAGCGTGCAGATGAGATTCGAGAGAAGATCGGTAAGGAGCAGTCGGAGATGAAGGTCATCGATGATGAGATCCAGGACAAGGGCGGCCGTGTCAAGAAACTTGAGGATGAAAGGAAGACTCACCAGGAGGCCGACAGTGAGGACGGAAAGGAGTTGGACAGAATTGATAATGAACGAGCGCGGCAATGGGATGTCAAACTGAGCAACCTTCATGCTCGCTATGCCACTCTAGTCAGCCTTCATGCACAGGTTAGTTTGCTCGAAGCCACCATTTTGCTACCACGCACACTGACCGTCTCTCAAGGCGCAGCAACAGTATCAAGAGGCCCAGGAACGCTTGAAATGGCTCACAACACAGCGAAGCGGCAGCACAGGACCCTTTACTCTTCCAGCTCTCGATTTGGACCTCTCGAATACCGCAACCATCCGTCCCCGTCGGCATCGCAGTTCGCTTACCAGCAATGTCTCTTCGCCCATGAACTATACGTCCCTAGAGCCAACATTCTCCAGCAGCCTTGGCTACAATCCTCCCGTTACCAGCTCACCTACTTTTGGGCCAACCTCCACTTTCTTCAACATCACGAACGGAATGACTCTACCGAGTTTGACTAGTCAATCTGAATCCCTGCATGGCTATCCAGCAGATCAGATATCTCTCGGTGCCCCTCAAATGAGCCCTCGCGCAGACGCCTTACTACCTTCGGATCTTCTTGGCGACGAGGAGTCGCCTGAGCTTCCTCGTCCGGTCATTCGATCTCGTTTTCCCAACCTTGAGCAACCGGGCACCCAGCTCGAATTCCCCCACGGCCCGCCGTCGCCAGATTCACCCAACAACAGTCGTCCAGCAAGCCTCTTCGCCAGCCCTCATGAGAGCCAACCTCATTCTATCGACGTCGAGCCTCAACCCACGAATCTAGGGGAAGCAGGCGAAGCGCCAAAGAGTGCCTCGCGGCGACTGTCTGGCCTCTTTGGCTTCCATCGTCCTCGCGGTAAAACTCTTGCCGATGAACCGCCTTTGCTGGGCAGTCTGAAACCAGGACAGAGTCAGTCATTCCCCCGTAATGTGGATGAAATGGATCCCATTGGTGCTAGACGTCGTCGGCTGAGCTATACAGGCAATTGGGCCAACCCAATGTCATTGTTCCCTCGAAGCAATACAGCCGGTGCCACAACTGACAGCTCGTCGGATCACCATCCATCTCGTCGCACTGCGTTCTCGAGCATCTTCTCTCCCAGTAGATTTGGCTTTGGCAGTGGTAGCAGCTTGCTCAAGTCCGGCGAGAATGCGGATCTCAGCACGGGATACAACCAATTTAGCCCCCGGCATGATCCCATCGATCCCGCTACAATTCTCGGGAAAGTGCGACGAGAATCATTGTCTCCGAGGCCGTCTTCGACCTTCTCGTTTGACAATCACCTTCCCCATCCTTCGACAGATAATAGGCACTTCGGCTGGCCGTCAGCTGAGAAGCCTGGCCACCGTAGCCCCTTGGGATTTGATTGGGCATCCCCCTCAACCTGGTCAAGGGTTCAATCCCGCCGGCCATCGATTCAGTACGGATCTTCTGGTCACCTGCCTCTAAGTCTAACCGGTGAGCCCGATTTTCTCCAGGACTCGGCTTTCGAGCGACAAGGACGCCCCTTGCAGGCTCCTATTGGCACCCGACCATCGTCTTCACATCGACCGGTTACTCCAAAGCTGAATCCTGCAGCGCCTTCGTTCAAGGCCATCTTTTCTTCCGGGAAGAAATCCGATAGGAGTAAGGAGAAAGACAAGGGCAAGGACCGGGAGTTAGAGGCACCGTTTGATTTTCCTATGGACGAGGGCTCTCCCTCGGAGTCGCGGGCTTCCCGGGATTCACGTTCTCTGTCTGCCCTCACTGGCGATTCGTATGAATCACTGGAGCGAATGCTTTCCGGGGGTTCGTTGGACAATGCCAGCTCGAAGGAGTCATTTATCCGCAAGATCACCCGTAAAGGGAGCTCGAGTAAATTCAGTTCATGGAAGGATCGGTCTGGTCTTTTTTCCAAGCGGGGTGACACCGCGCAGGGAGATATCGATGAGGATGCCCACGGTGAAGGGCTACTTGCCAAGAGCATTGACAGCACTGTCTCGAGCGCACCCTCTGCGGATAGATCAACGCGCAGCAGCTTGGGTTTCTTCAGTCGGATGTCGAGGAAGTCAGCTGCTAGCGAGACGAGCGAGCGTCCTAGCGAACAGGCTAGCGAGGCAGACGAAGATTCCGAGGAGGAGGATCATCATCATTCTTGATCATACTGCAACCCCATACTGCGTCGTGCAGCATTCATTCTCTCACTTCTTCTATCCATAGATCAAGAGTCAGTCAGTCACTTGTCATTTACTTCTTTCGACCTTTCCTAGCGCTGTAAGCTTCAGGGTTGGTGGTCATCACTTTTCCGTCTTTTCAGTCTTTCCTAGGCATATTTGGATTGCACATAATAATTTACCTAAAGGCATTCATTCATTGATTATATCAAGACACTATTCCTGATACACGGGTAGCGATAGATAAATGAGCTCAGTATGTGTAAAGCCACTTCAACGCTTTTTCCAAAGTGTCATTCGATATTTGTAATGTGCTGTTGTATTCAGGGTTGCCGTTGCGCGGATAAAAAAGAGGACCGCAAGCCTCCCCCACCACTCAAATCTTCATCCCACCTTCAATTCCACCCTCGGCGGCTGCATCCTCATCATACATAGCCTTTCCCTATGAATATCTTATACCTGCTTCCGTAGCCCTAACATACTCTCACATAGCGTCAATATGGCAAATTCCAAGTACCATCCCCCCCCTCCCAAATCTCACCCTGGCATCTCTTCCGCGCTAAAGCCTTTCACAGATACGAGTATGTCAAGTCATTCGAACAACCCGATGTGTTGCTCCCCAACACATGGATTGTCGTTCGAATTGACGGTCGAGGATTCCATAAGTCCGTTTACTCGTTTATCTATCTCTAAGCTCATTACCTTCGTGGTAATGTGCAACGACCACCCCCGATCCAGTCTCTGACCCCATTCCAGACTCTCCGATCGCTACGGCTTCGTCAAGCCCAACGACCGTCGGGCTCTAGATCTAATGAATGCCGCCGCCGTGGAGGTCATGAAGGAGCTTCCCGATCTATGTCTCGCCTACGGTGTCAGCGACGAGTATAGGTACATTGCACCTCTACCTGCCGCCGAAGCATGGGATTGTACTAACCCCCTTCTTCTAGTTTCGCATTCCACCCCAGCTGCCAATTATTCGAGCGGCGAAGCGCGTGAGTTGCATCATTCCATTCCTCTTCTGAGGGCAGTAGTAAGGCTCATCATCTATTGTTGGATGACTAGCAAACTGGTCACGACCATCGTGTCGACCTTCACAGCATACTACATCTATCTTTGGGGTACATATTTTCCCGATACGCCGCTGCAGCCTGCGGCTCTTCCTTCTTTCGATGGGCGGGCGGTCATGTATCCTAGCTCGAGGATCTTGAGAGATTACATGAGCTGGAGACAGGTGGATTGTGAGTGCAACCCCTCATGTTTGGTCTGGCGGAGTCTTAATGAGTGAGTCAGGTCATATCAACAACCTGTATAATACGACTTTCTGGACCATGGTCCTGCAGGGTGGTATGAGCAACACGGATGCGGAGCAGGAGCTGAAGGTAAGCCCGGTCTCTCGTGGGATGGTGGGTGGCGAGGTTGATGCTTATGGGCATGGCAGGGCACTGTCTCGTCGGATAAGAACGAGATTTTGTTCAAGCGGTTTGGGATCAACTACAACAACGAGGAAGAGATCTATAAGAAGGGCAGTGTGATCTATCGCCAGGTACGTTTCGGTTTCTGTTGTGCATCAAAGTCTTCGGCTAAGTGTCCGCGCAGTATCAACTCGAGGACGCACAGCCCAAATCAGGGACAAGCAATGCAGAGGAAGAGGAGGATATCCCAAGCGCTCCGGCTTCGCGATCTCAGCAGGATAAGATCCGCAAGCTGCGTCGGAAAGCGCAGGTGGTCGTCGACCATGTGGATATCATCAAGGATGAATTCTGGCAGCGTCGGCCATGGATCCTATCGGGCAGGCCGGGGAAATTGCCTACGGAGGCACAATAGGCTGGGTCATGTTTGATAGAGTCAGAAACAATGCGTTGATTGATGTATGTCAAAGCCAAAAAAGAAAAAAAAGTACGAATCCAAGAACCAAGCAACAAGCCATGGGTATCTGTAAGAAGTCTAATCTAAGTATCTATCCCACCTTCCGGGAGGTTTCATTCCGCCGCTTGGGACTTTTTCGACTTTTTCGGTGCCTCATCTGCCGACGCCTCCTCTCGCGTCTTCCTCTTCTTGCTCTCTTTTGGTGTCTTCTTCTCCTCCTTGTTCTTCTTGTCCTTGCGGTCCTTCTTCTCCTTAATCTTCTTCACTTTCACACCAGCCTCCGCATCACCCGTCTGCTCCTGTTCCTGCTCCGTCATCGGCGGCGTAGGATAATCCTCATACTGGGGCCGCGGCGCATCCTCCTCGCCCTCCTTCCGCCGCTTCAACAGCTTCGCGGCAGCCTTCTTCTCGCGTCTGAGCTTCCGATCCGCTCTGCGCGCCTCCCTCTCCTCCTTTCGCTTCTTCTTCTCCTCCCGCTTCACGCGTCTCTCATCCTTGCGCTTCTTCCGCTCCTCTTTCCGGGCCTTTCTCTCCTCTTTCGTCTCTTTCTTCTTCTCCTTGCGCTTCTTCCCATTTTTGTCGTCGTCGTCGCCGCCATCATCCTCATCGTCCCCTTCCCTCTTCCTCTTCCCGTTGGCCCCCTCCCCATCATCCTTGTGTTTTTCGCCCAGAGTCCCCGCAACGACCTCCCCGCGCACGAAGAACCGGTACAGCTCGCTCGTCAGCGCGTTGGGCGTGCGCGCGTCCGCGGGGGTCCGCCGCTCCTCGCCGACCCCCTTCAGCGCATCCTCGAACCCGCGCAGCCACCACTGATTCGTGGGGTCCTTGGTGGTCTTGTTGCCCACGCCCGAGTTGCCCTTCCGGCGGGCGACGAGGATGGGCCGCGTCAGCCCCAGGCCCGAGGTGGCGCCCGGGCGGGCGTTGGGGTTCAGCGGGTTGCCGGGGCCGGACCAGCCCAGTTTGAGGAGGATGGCTTGTGCGTCCATTTCGTGTGGTGTGCTGTGGTGGTGGTGGTGGTATTCAAGCGGACATCTCTTGCGTCCGACGGACGGGTCGAGGGATTTGTTCTTGAGTGATTCGGGGCGTGGGGTTGGGGATGGTTTGGTTGTAATCGAATCACCCAGTAAAGTGAAAACTCGTCTGGGCTGTCGATTATGGTGCGCGGGGTTCTGAGATAGAAAAAGATGAGAGCGATGGGAAGGGACCCAACGAAGATGAGATGCAGAGACGGAGGGAGAATGTGAAGGTGAGAAAAATTATTTGCATTCCGCGCGGATAAGGCCGAGTGATAAGGCTGGCGATTTTGGCAATGTACTAGCTATGTTGTAGCAAGGATGGAACTTTCAACAAGCGAGTCGCGTGGTCTAATGGTTATGATTTCTCGTTCACATCGCAAGAAGTGTTAGCTGGCTTAGCGCCGAGAAGGTTCCCGGTTCGATCCCGGGCGCGACTATTCTTTTTTCTTTTCTTTTTTAGGTGCTTGGTTCGTTTACTGTGCTAGTAGAGGTGAACTCGATTTATGGGTGTTTTTTATTGAGTTGTTTGTTTTGTCTTTTGTGAAGCACGTACGTGATTATGACGGCGATGAGTTCATCCCTTGAAGTTGTGTGGTCGTCATGATCCGGTGGTTGGGTCAGGTGATATATATACTTCCCACGGTGCGGATGAACTGTACGCTGCCCTCATGTCCCTTAGTCGTGTTTGACTACCAACTCGCCTTTAGTTGTATACATGCTCAGGTCTCGCGATGGCATTATATACCTGTATAAAATGGTAGCTAGCTATCACTGGAGTCATTTGAGGGGATCGCTCTCATTAACTACACCTCGAAAACACATTCTGGGATTTTTTGTGTAGGACAATCGTTACATATGTGATGTGAATTTCTATGGAGGTAACTTGATGCGTCGCTTATTTATGCAGAGGACTCTACCTCTCTAATCGTGTGGATGTCGACTCACAAGAAGTGGTTAACTATATTGCCGCCCTGAAGCAGTGGCATCCTCCCGTGTGCACCCTCAGGCCTACCATGGCAGACCTGCATGGCAGCGACCCGATAGTGCGGTCCAAGTCATGCAAAGAAGGCGTCACTAGCCCTCAATGTAGAGGCTGCGCACCCACCGATCCTAGTCCAAGCCTGATGCTCATTCTGCTGGTCGCGGAGGAACAGATATTTCATCCACCGTTCCACACACAGCTGACTATTCGAGCCATGCTCCCTGAGTCTTGAAGATCCTACATAGCACATGATCCTCGGCCGCCTCACAGAAATACCATAATAGACAGGGTCGACCATTGCTCAGAGATTTAGCCCAAGCATGGCATCTAATGGTACCCCAGCAATGGTCCGTCGGCTTCTAGAAAGCAAACCTCCACTGACACACCGTAGCTATATGTAGGTAGCCAGATCCAGTAATCCCACCAGCCCCACACTGCTAGGATAGAATTCCAATATGGCCACACACTGACACAGTCACATCACCATAGCGAGCTTTGCTACACCCACGTCTCCCACAGTCTACATAGAAGCCTCACCAATGAGTACATGTACATGGTGTCACCAAATAAAACCACCACCGTGCACGAGAGCTACGAGCGAGTCATGGCCTCCTCCCCGAAGGTCGGAAGCCCCCATTCTCCTGATTCAGACTCCTTCCCTAGAGTCCGACATTATTCACCGAGCATGCATGGGGTTCTACCGACCACAGCAGCTAGAGGTGAACTAGCTCCCGATCCGAGAATGGATATGCAGACGATGAATGCCCGCATGACACGACTAGTCCCAGTAATCGGTATATCACAGTGTGTGATCATTAGAGGGCCCTGTTATAGGCCTAGGGCCTCTCCGTAGCATGTGCACAATACTGAAGCGTTCCAGCAAGCATCAACAGGATTGGTCATGGTTCTTCTCGACTCAGGCCTGAGATCAGACCTCCTATCCCTCGCTCCGACGGCAGTGGGTTTAGTGGAGCCTCCATTTCTGACAACCCACAAATCAGCCGGAAGGGATTCGGTCGAGTTGGTTGGTCCTGAGTTGATGTTCTCAAAACGACTAGTTTAATGCTAAGGGATGAATGTGTGATTGTGTGTGCGTGAGGGGGTTTTGTGTGAATTGGACTGGAGGAGGCAGATGCAAGGCAGTTTTGCACAGCCGCAGCAGTATAAGACCCCAAGAGACCCCAAGGATTTGCCGAGACTTTCTGTGCAATTTACTCACGAAACGAGGGGCTTGGAACAACAACATTCATTGTCGTCAGTCTGGATGTTTGCCTTTCAGACACAGTGATCCACCCGCCGCTTGTCACCATCAATGATTCGGTGTGGGAGCATTAGTCAAGTCACGCGCTAGTGAGCTAAGTCATCCGGAGCGAGTGGCCGCTTGTCCTTCTCCCAATGCGACTAAATCTATGAGTGAGTGAGTGAGCGAGAGAGAGAGAGAGAGTATGTGTGTGTAGTTCTTTAGAATGCAGCACGAGCATCTCGTACATGCTCTGCTGTGAGAGCAGGAGGTTAATGGGCACCAGAGTTGAGTTAGTGGCCGTTCCAGTTGCTCGCTGAGTCAAGTAGTGATTATCACCGAGTAAAAGCGAGCAATGGGCCAGTCCAAGGAGAAAAGATCCACGTTGTTGGTGTTGAGCTTGGTGGGGGAAAGGGGAATGTGGAAAATAAAAAAAAGGGCCTGGCCCCCAATCCCATTGTGGCTGGTGGTTCCTAGATCGATCACCGTCTGTTCTGAGCGGGCATTAACTGCGACTGGAACGGCAAGAAATCTAGGGAAAACCGATCCATTGAACTTGGCTCAACCGAAAACCTATTCAAGATGATGATACCATCATGAAATCAACAAGGAGCGAAAGAGAGGGCAGAAAGGCAGAAAGGCAGAAAGACAGAAAGACAGAAAGACAGAAAGACAGAAAGACAGAAAGACAGAAAGACACCCACCACCTCGCATGAATTGTGGCAGGTTTGATAGGTTGGGATGCGGCTTGGTAAGGCGCCCAGACCTCGGGGGCGCTCGTTGGACCCTGGAATAGGATCGATAACGATAAAGCAAACTGGAGGCGGCTTTGGGCAGGGTAAACCGGCGCGTATCCATGGCCTCTGATATGGTACCAAACTCTGAAGGCATGTATGCATGCCGCATGAGGGGCTGCAAGGCTGCTTCGAGTTTGTACTCCGTAGTAAAAGGCGAGCCTCGGAAGGGACTGTCTTACTCCCCATGTACAAATAACCTAAAGTAACTTAAATGAATAGGATGATTTACTCCAGGCTCAGGGCTCCATGTAGTTGCCTCGCGTGAGTCCTGTACTGTTCCCAAAAAGGCAGGCAGTACCAAGCTCGGCTCACCAGCTCAGCTCCAGCTGAACATACTCAATCTGACCCCGTCAAGAGCAACTGGAAGACAAACCAACTTGCTTGCTTGCTTGGTTGACCGAGAACACCCAACAAATCACAAGTGCACGGGTGATTTCTCCGGAATTGACTTGTGTGACTCGAGTGGAGACGGATTCATTAATGGTTTTCTATTATTGACCCATTCGCAAGGAAAGTGCAAGAGAAGAAACAGAAACAAAAACCCTGAGGGCGTCCAAGAAGACGATACCATATCGATTCGAGTGCCCCGATACTTTTTTATCAGGACCCGTGGATGGATGTGTGCTTACGCGGCGCGTTGTCGGTGGTAACTTATCAAATTACCTAGTCTAACACATCGCTGAGCTGAAGGATTGACTACGGTAGCCAGCCACTCTTCGCGCCAGGATCGCACTGCAGCAAGCAAGAATTGCCACACACACTCCTTCTTTCACCAGGAAATGCATAATAGCAAGTCGATCTTATGGCTATCCTCTGCAGGAATCCAATGTCTCAGCGCCAGCAGATAGTTTCTTTGGATGACCATTCATCAACCCGAGGGATGAAGGGTGGTTACGTCCTTGTGAAGAAATGGCAAAATCTCATGTCAGAAGCTTGACGAGGGGGCACAAAAGGCTAGATGACCCAAGACATAATGCGTGGTCGAACAAATTTTCTTGGATGATCTTAGTGGGGGCGGGGAACAGGACGAACGTATAGTATTGAACCGTTTAGACTATAGTGACTCCAGTCCGTCCAGCGCATCGCAGCAGCATGCAGCAAACCACCCACCATGGACCCGGGAGTCTGGGAAGCGGTGTAACGATCAACACGGGATAGTCGAGCTTCTAAGCCTTAATTACATCGAGGTCACAAGGCAATTCCCCTCCGTCAATCGGACGCTGACCGGGGGGGGGGGGGGGGACCGGCCCCAAGCGGGCGGATAACGATGGGCTCCAGGCTGTCGACCACGGAGAACAAGAGCAAGAACCTGCATATCTTGCATATGTAAACTGTACGCACTGCCTCCATGCATCGAGCTAAAGCAGCTGCGGCAAACCGGAGGATGAGAGTGGCTTCCAGGCCTGTGCTCCCTGTTTCGCATACTTTAGAATCGTGTGTCTTACTACCCCGGACTGCAGGTCAGGCACCTCTGTGGAAGTTCATGAACCTGTGGTAGGCATAATAAGCTTCCAGGGTTAAGTTAACTTATCTTGTTATCACCTCCCAGGCTCCCACTGACCTGTCCCCTCATCACCCCTCCCTGAAAGACTGGATGTAACCTTAACTAACCCTGTCCGTGAATAAACGACACTAGACACGTCGGGGGAGACTAGAATGACGAGATGCTGAAAGTAAAACTCTAAATCCACACGGGACTTTTGGCCATGGGGTCAACCAAAATCCTTCCATCCTGATCGTCATCATCATTCCTTCGATATATCAGCACCACCGTGCTGGATCGGACTGACGAGTATGAGCCAATTCCCCAGCAGAGCCCCTTCCCGAGCATGTTGTAAGTTGCCACTTGAAACGTGAACCCGAGCAAATCCTCGCTAAGAATGGGGAAGCTGAGAGATCGACCCTGGTCTCCAGCTCGGAAGCGGATGCACGCAATGCCGTATGCGCGTATGGACTAGGCTGATTCTCAATTCTGGCTGACAACCGTAGAAAAATCTCAATCCTGTACGGTACGGAGTAGACTAGCCCAGTCAGTGAGTTAGTGGGTACATAGTTGGCGTCTCTTTTGGCTCGGGCGCTACGCTACGGGCGAAAGCTGGCAGAGGGAGAGAGAGAGAAGCCCACGGCCGGAGCTGCGAGTCGAATCCTTCACCCAGCGATTTGGTAGACTAAATACCGCGGTTTTGTCTGACGCCGCTGGCTTGGCCTGCCTGAGAATGCTGGCACCCCACCGCCAATCGGCCGGAGATATTGTTGCGCGTAGTGTCAGTGGCCCAGTGGTCCAGTTGCCCGAAGTGGCTCACAGGGAAACTTTCCTTTATTCAACTAAGTGTGGGAGACGGTCCGCATCCCGCCCGGAAGTCACTTTGCCTAAAGTTCTTTGGGGAAAGGGAAGGGAGGAGCCTGGAGGGAAAAGACCCATCCACGGTTCAATCGATGTGTTCTATTTCTCGATCCATCTCTCTGAGAGTCTGAATCCATCCATTTATCTGCCCACTGCATGCTTCCCTTCGGCCCTGGGTAACCTTTTCCCATCATTTCTTTTTTTTTTTCTTTCTTTTCTTTTTTTGTTGTTGTTGTTTTTGTGTTTCTCTATTTTCTTCTTCATTCTCTAGTTTCTTCTTTTCTCTTTCAATGTTCTCTTTCCGGCTCTCTCTCTTTTGATTTCTTCCCCCTTTCTTTGTTTCCCACTCCATTTCATCCCCTAATGTTATACTTTTATGGCGGCCGTTGGGAACGCTTCCTCCAAACCATGGTACACCTTCAATAATCCCGCGCTAGTCTACTGGTGATACCAGGAAGGACGGGGGCTGAATTCTCCGCCGAGTATGCTCACATCGTAGCTAGATAGATCGAGCTTGGCCGTTACATGCTACCACTCACACCACTTGACCCGAAACCGCCCTGTCACCAACACCTGGCGCGAAATGCTTTGTGGAATGTTTGTCCTTGGCTGTTGATGTAGGGCGCGGACAATGTGGTTCGCGTAGGTTTGGAAGTATGTGTATCTTATAGTCGCCGAGATAGATTTTTCTTTTTCTCGTACAGATGCTCCAAGGGGGGAAAAGGAAAAAAAAAGAAAGAAGAAAAAAAGAAAAAAAGAGAAAAAAAAAAGAAATAAAGAAACTAACCAAATTATCAAAGGGAGGGGCATGGATAAAAATGGTAAAAGAAGCAGGCGCTAAAAGATCCGCCTAAAAACAGTGGGTTCAGCGTCTATGCTGGAAAGGGAACCAGAATGACCAGCATGTGGTGTGGCAGGGCCTTGAAAAAGTATGTTAGTTGGTGCCGTTGAGTCGGTATGGCCAATACACATGCGAGCATGGTACACTGCCAGGACCGTGTGCATATCCCATCAAGATGATTGCCTCGTGCATCTAGGAGAAATTAAGATCGAGCCGGGCCCGACTCCTCGGTAGTGTTTCTACCCTTATGAGCATGATGAAGATGAAGGTGGTGGTGGTGGTGGTAATGATGATGGTGATAATGATGGTGATCATAAGGTGTAGTCTAAGGCTGATTGTCCTCGGCTTACCCACAGCTGAGCCTCCAAAGTGTAAGTATATATACTCGTAGCAAAGTGGTTTCTAAGGTATCCATGATCTAACTAGTCCATCTCGTTTACTTGCAAAAAAAAAAAAAAGCTCTCCGGGTCCCATAACTACTAGAGCAGCCCCTGTACCATGGTTGATAGAGGGGCTTTACTCTGGGGAATAACCAATGAATGCTGGAGGTTCCTCCTTAGTCATGGCCAGCCCCGACACATCCTCACCCCATTATCCATCATGGATCGTTCTTCTCGGTTCGGAGTCGATTCTGGTTAGTGACTGACTGAGTGCTAAGTTAGATATCGACGTACTAAGTAAGCACTGTACAGACACACATACACAACTTACTATAAGTTACTGTTACTAAGTAACTACTCCATACCTTACATACCAACATCATAGTACAGCTACTTAGTTATAGTACTCTTCTTCTTCTTACTTGCTGTATGGATGGATACTAAGCCTCTCTCCTGCAACGGCTATCCAGCAGAATTAAACAAACGAATGATTCATCGTATGTCGCCCTAACATCTGAAATCATTCTAGCGATTCTCAGGCTTTCCACTGCAACCGCGCGCACTCCCTCCCTCCCCCCCGCCTTCGCGCCCGTGGGCCCAACGGGAATGACAAGACAGCGGCTGTAACAACCTTAAAGCCAGGGTTGTTGCTTGCTTCGGCCTTTTCCCTTTCATCCTCATCTCCATCGTCAACTCTTTTCCTGCTCTGATCTGATCTGATCGGATCTGTTGTGTTGTGTTGTGTTGTGTTGTGTTGCGTTCTGTTTCCTTTTCCCTTTGCTGTTTCCACCTCCTCTCTTTGCTTTTTACTACTTCTTGACCCCCGTTCTTCCGTGTCTTGAGTATTCTTGAGCTTCTCCTCCTTTCCCTTTCCCTCCCCCCCAGCTCGTTACAATTGATCCCGCTCGGGACAGTTTGGTCCTTTAAATCCCACAGTTAGTGGCTTCGGACGAACAGAGATTAGTGACGGTCCTCGACTTTCATACCATACCAAAGGGCCCCGTGACCGCCATTCTTATTCTAATTCTCATTCTCATTGTTCCTCGATTGTCCATCGTCATCCTCCTCGTCCTCCTCGTCCTCCTCGTCCTCCTTCTCTTCTTCAGGTTGTGGTGTTCCTCGACGAACCTTCAGCCAAACTACGCGGGGACTGCATCAGAGACATCATTTTCCTCTTTGGTCTCGTTCTGTTGGTCCAGATCAAATAGAATCGATTGCAAATCAATTGATCCCCGCATGTGCGTGTGTGCCTGCTGTGGGACTGGATGTTGGAGATTCTGCTAGCCTTCTGTCATTTTTCCCTAGTCAAATTTTCCTTTACATTTCCTGCCTTGCACAATTTCCTCACCCTTTCCAATCTCTTGTTATTCATTTCGGTCAACGAACGGCCTACCGCCCGCTCTGCCCCTCTTTGGTGGATCTGTATACTCTGAGATCAATTTTTACCTGCTTTGATCTTCCTCATTACTACCCTATGTACACTCTGACCGTCGAACTATATTTTCTACTTCCAGTCCACATACAACTGGTGGGTTAACATCAGCTGTTCTTGGCCGTTGCTGCCCCTAACCAGGATTCTCTGCGTGCAACTCACTCGTACGCCGTCTGCACCAACTGAGAGAGGCCTCCTTCTGACGATCTTCCCTCTCCTGGCCTCTACAGCCTATTCGGTCTACCTGGATATTCGGGAAGGAACAGGCTGTACACCATTCGACCACTATGGCATCGCCTACTCGCAACTATTATACTTCTCCAGCAACGGACCCCGCTGAGATAGCTCGCTCTAGGCAAAACTCAGATGTGATGGAGATTTACGGCATCACAGACCGCGAAAATCTAGAGCATAGTGCCGCCGATAGTGATGCTGCCAACCGCAATGGGTCTCCGAGCATGAGTAGTACTTTCAGCAAGTAACGCTCCCCATTCCTTCTTCCAATCTGATTGAAAATCTGCCACAATTAAGTGACTAATCTCCGAGCACGGTCATTCCGTGGCTCTCTGTGGTCTAGGCTCTCACAGAATTACCCCCCCTATGAAGAAAATGGCAGAATGTATCATGGTTTCCGGAAAGGAGTCTACATGTTACCATGCGATGAGCAGGAGCAGGACCGCCTCGACATCTTCCACAAGCTGTTCACGGAAGCGCGAAAGTCGGACGGTCTGATTTACGCCCCGCACCCGCCGAATGGACGGTTTTTAGACCTGGGCTGCGGAACGGGTATCTGGGCCATTGATGTGGCACATAAGTATCCAAAGGCCCATGTGGTTGGAGTTGACCTTGCGCAAATACAGCCTGACAATCACCCTGAAAACTGTCATTTCTTTGCACCATTCGATTTTGAGAGTCCCTGGGCCATGGGTGAGGATTCCTGGGACCTAATTCATCTGCAAATGGGCTGTGGCAGCGTTGTGGGCTGGCCAAACCTCTATCAGAAGATCTTCGCCCACCTTGCACCGGGCGCTTGGTTCGAGCAGGTGGAGATCGATTTTGAACCACGCTGCAACAACCGTCCTTTGGAGAAATTGGCTATGTGGCACTGGTATCAATACCTGAAGCAAGCAACACAGGATACGATGCGTCCAATCGCACACAATTCTCACGAGACAATTAAGCAACTCGAGGAAGCCGGTTTTACGCAAATCAACCATCAAATCGTGGGCCTACCGCTAAACCCTTGGATCCCTGATAAGCACGAGAGCAAGGTCGCCCGGTGGTACAATCTGGCAATCTCGGAGAGTATTGAGTCTCTCAGTCTGGCACCATTCAGCCGTGTCTTTCAATGGCCGGTGGAAAAGATCAGGCGCATCTCCGAGGAGGTGAAATCCGAAGCCTTTAACCCAGACATCCATGCTTGGAACCTCTTACATATCTACCAAGCGCGAAAGCCCCTCCCCAATTGACATTGCTGTGTTGATGGCCAATGCAGGACTGGCTCAAATAACGTACGCCGATCTTGAATCTTGCGTGCGGTTCTCGACATGGACGGCGGTGTATGACACCGCCTACGGCATCTCTGTTCTCTGCTCCTTTGCGGGGTGTTGTAGTAGAGTCATGTATTGGCCCGTCCTTTCCCTGCATCTCCCGGCCTGTGTGGGCATGCATCTCTGCAGCGCAATTGGGGTGGTTGACTTGACAGCATCAGACTGTCTCTCAGCCTCGCAATGAAGTTCGTGAGCGGCTCATCAATACAGTATTTCGGTTGCGCCCCGTGTTGGTCCCTGTTCAATGCCAACGGAACGGAATGCATCCCTAGGATCAATGCACAATGCAAGGAAGATCTATCCTACCTGCATTTCCGGCTCGCAGAGGCGGTGCAACACATCAAATCCTTTGGCAGCATACCTGCCGAGAGTCTTTCCGTGACATCTTCCAATGGATGCCGCTGCAGCCCGGGATCTTAGACAAGGAAAGGCCAAAGGCCTGATTGAATGTCTCGCATCCATTATGGATGCTAGTGTGATGCGAGTTCTATGGGTCATGCCCGTGGCCGATTTGAGGGTCCGAGCGTCTGTAGAATATTCAAGGAATAGTTTACCGACACCCACTGGTCCAAGCATTGAAGGCAATACTTCAATTTTGATTACGGGAACCCCTTGACAAAGCTAGGAGCCGCGACCATGCGGAGCACTTTCTGAATCATGCTCTTGGCAATTAAGGAAGAAAGGCATCCAAGGGAACGATGAACCATTTCTCTGTGAGGAGCTTATCAAGTCTTCTTTCTTTCAACCCAGAAACTCCCCTCAATCAACTCCGTAAGTATACCGAGTGCCAGATCCTTGCTTTTTCGCCAAACGCCCAGCGGTCTTCAAAGAAAAACCTAGCTGACATGCTATGATATAGTGAAGCACAAACAAAAGTGACCTACGAATCCATGGCATGGTATGCGACACAAGGGAATAGGAGCGCAAGGTGGGATGGTCAGCGCCGCCGGCCTTTTTGACCTCGTGCAGTACCATTTTTACCGCTTGCAGTGCTTTCCTTCTCTCCCTCACTATTCGCGTTCATCCATTCTCGACCTGCACCCGGACTGCGTCGCCTCATTGTGCCTGGGCCGACAGCTACGATCTCTTCTTCGCTTTCGCTATCGGAGATGTCGAGCAGGACAGGCATCCGGAACGATGTGATTTCCTCCTCGTCAGTGCCGGATTTAATAGGCTCAATGGTGAGCACATCGGGAACTTCGTCTTCCTGATCGAGACGACGTTGGTGGATTTCTTCTGCTGGGTGAATGTCGAACTCGTCTTCGCGTTCGACGTATTCCACATTCTCTTCGACCTCACCAAAATCAGGCGCCAGCGCTGACCATTTCTGGGGAGTCACTATTGACCAAGTATAGATGCAACCGGATTCCAGACCACAAGCTACAACCATCGGGCGACCAGGATGCCACTCCACCACCCCCAGCTCCTCCCGGGGACCCTCCAGGATCTTGACCAAAGACCCGTGACTCCGTTCCCATACGTAGATGTCGGGGTTCATGAATGTGGATGCCGTCACAAATTCACCAGTCGAGGAGAAAGTGACGTGGTTCCAGCTCAATCGATTGACTACATCCTGGAACTTGTGTTCCACCTGGAGCTTGATGTTGCTGGGCTCTAAATCAATACCGAGCTGCGAGAGGTCCGGCATGAGAATCGTGCGTATGACGCGATCGGAGCTGTTCACCAACAGGTCCCTGCCATTGCTTGCTAGACGAAGTAGAATCACTACTCCATTGCACAGACGAGTAGAATGGATAGTGGTGCACGTCTGGGTCTCTATGATGTTGATCCAGCCCTTCGACGTGCCTGCTATTATATGATTTCCTAGGGCGGTGAAGATGGTCACACAGGTCGAGTGCTTCGCATCTTGTGCAGCTTGTTTAGCAGCAGCCGCGGCGTCAAGCTCCTCGCCTTTAGCGGGAGGTGGACGGAAAGGCGCAGAAGGGAGAATGCGCTTGACAGGTTTGGAGGAGGAGACATCGACAAGAACGGGCTGATCCTCGAACAGAGAGGCGACAAAGAGCAAACTGCATGAACAGGGATATTAGTCAACAATGCGATATGAATTGACCGAGGAGTCTCGTACTGGTTGTAAGGATGAAGTTCGGCGATATATACAGGCGCCTCGAAGCGAACGGTGCGAACTCGGGAACCATCTTTCAGATCCCACAAGATACATTTCCAGTCCTGAGAGGAGCTTAAAAGATATCTACCGTCTCTTGACCAACTAAGTACTCCCAATCAAATTAGTTCATTTTGTCCAAACCGCGCAGACGAGAAAAGTTCCGTACCTCAGCGATTGGATCTGTCTGGTATGACCGCGTAGCTTGCGTGCTACCCCATTGGTTTCCACGTCAAAAATCACCACCGTACCGTCCACCTAAGGCCGAAGATTACTATAATGGTTTGAAAGAAACACGCGACTTGCGGTATGTTTGTGATGAAGACCAACCCGACCGGATGCCAAATAATCTCCCTTGCGGTTAAATCGCAGACACGTAGCATGGCCGCTTCCTGTAAAAGTCAGCTCTAGAATCGAGAAGTAGTATCCAGGGCGAAACATACTAAGTTTTTCCGATAACGTGTCTGGATAGTCCTGGGCGAGGACAAAGGGATCAATGAGAGACAAATTCATAGCGTACGTAGTGTGGAACGACCGAGGCGCGGCTCAGAGACCAATGATGGTATCTAGAGCGTCAGGCAAGGGAAATATGAGAAGCGATCCCAGCCTGCAGAGAAAGGCCGGGAGAAGATTGCGAAAGTGACCATGCAGGATTGCCAAGGTTGCTAATTGTTATTCACCAAGCAAGCGGGGAGGAGAGGGGAGATGGAGGGGAGCGACCGAGATCTTTTGTATTCGTATTTCAAATGGAAGAGGCAGCAAAACAGCAGAAAGATAGACGGCGGGTGGCGGGCGGTGAGAAAGGGTCCTTTGAAGTGAGGGCGGCTGACTCCACTTTTATTTCACAGTAAGCAAGCTGGTTGGCCACCACCTCACTTCCTGGGTTTAGTGTGAATGAGTTATAAAGCCGGGTGAGTTAGCGCGACGAGGTGCGGCTCAGAAAACTCGTTGCCCCATTGCCGACTAACCTGACGTCCATCCATCTCCCTTCCATCACCTCGACACGCCCTCCCCCCATCACATCCACCCCCACGACCATCGCGTTTTGCATCGCGATATCACTTATACGCCACTGAGATATCGCCAAGCACGATCGCGCTCCTCTCCTCCTCGCCCTTTTTCGAGCCTTCGCACAGTCGGTGGATCTAGGTCGCAGGCGCCCTCGTGGCAAGGGCTGCCAGAGGCCTCAGCCGGCCAGCTCGCTTTCTCCTCCTCCTTCCTCCTCCCTCAACGTCCCTCTCATCATCGCCGTATCTCTGTCGAGAAAGGTTGCAAGCACAGCTTCCTTTATTCCTACGACTTCGCCCCCTCACGTCTTTGCGCGACCACCACGTCTCGAACCCCCGTTGACCGACTGACGCAACGCACCGCTTATTAAAAGAACACCTCACCGCGACAACCGTCATCATGGCGAACGTTTACTTCCCATATTCCAAGGCGCCTTTGCGCACCATCAAAGAAATTCAGTTTGGTCTTTTCTCCCCGGAGGAGATCAAACGGATGAGCGTGGTTCATGTTGAATACCCGGAGACGATGGTTTGTTCTTCTCGGTGTTCCTTCAAAGCACGAAGCGGCAGCGGGTGGCGCTAACGCGGGAAACACTTCCCAACAGGATGAACAACGGCAACGTCCGCGCACAAAGGGCTTGAACGACCCCCGCCTCGGAACGATCGACCGACAATGGAATTGCGAGACTTGCGAGGAAGGTCAAAAAGAATGCCCCGGGCACTTCGGGCACATCGAGCTGGCGACTCCCGTTTATCATATTGGTATGTTGACCGGCAAACACTACAACCCATATCAAAGGCTGCGCATACTAACTCTTCGCTTTTGCGTCTTTCAGGTTTCTTGACTAAAATCAAGAAGCTCCTTGAGACGGTCTGCCACAACTGTGGCAAGATCAAGGCCAATACGGTTAGTCATCCCTTTAGGGATGGCAAATCTACTACGGCGGTTTTGCTAACTTGAGACACCAGTCCGATTCTAAGTTTCTAGAAGCCCTGCGCATGAGGGACCCCAAGAAACGATTCGATGCCATCTGGCGCCTCTCCAAAGATGTGCTGATCTGCGAAGCCGACCCTCCTCCGGATGATGAGGATCCTTTCTCGAAAGAGAGCTCCAAGCCTTCGCGGATGCATGGTGGATGTGGTAACGCGCAGCCTACCATTCGCAAGGAGGGTATCACGCTCGTCGGCACTTGGAAGCCCAACAAGATGATGGACGAGATGGATATGCAACAACCCGAGAAGAAGACCATTACCCCTCTTATGGCTCTGAATGTCTTTCGCAGCATCACCCACGAAGATACCCGCATCATGGGCTTGAGCAACGATTATGCTCGTCCTGAGTGGATGATTATCACAGTCCTTCCAGTCCCCCCTCCGCCGGTCCGTCCTAGTGTGCTTGTCGGCGGTAGCACCAGTGGCCAGCGCGGTGAGGATGACTTGACTTACAAGCTTGCTGAAATCGTTCGAGCGAACCAGAATGTTCAACGCTGTGAGCAAGAAGGTGCTCCCGAGCACGTGGTGCGCGAATTCGAGTCTCTCTTGCAGTATCACGTCGCCACCTACATGGACAACGATATTGCGGGTCAGCCGAAGGCCATGCAGAAGTCCAACCGTCCAGTCAAGGCTATCCGCAGTCGTCTAAAGGGTAAAGAAGGTCGTCTTAGACAGAATTTGATGGGCAAGCGTGTCGACTTCTCTGCCCGTACCGTCATTACCGGTGATCCGAACCTGTCACTCGAAGAGGTCGGTGTGCCGAAGAGTATTGCAAAGACATTGACATACCCGGAGGTCGTGACCCCATACAACATCGAGAAACTGCAGCAGCTTGTACAGAACGGGCCGAACGAGCACCCTGGAGCCAGGTATATCGTTAGAGACAATGGCGAACGCATTGATCTTCGCCATGCTCGGAGAGCGGGAGGTCAGCAGTTGTTGTATGGGTGGAAGGTAGAACGCCATCTTATGGATGGTGATGTGATTCTATTCAACCGTCAGCCATCTCTGCACAAGGAATCCATGATGGGTCACCGCGTTCGTGTCATGCCGTATTCGACTTTCCGCATGAACTTGTCTGTGACGTCCCCCTACAACGCTGATTTCGATGGTGATGAAATGAACTTGCACGTCCCGCAATCTGAGGAATCGCGCGCCGAGCTCAGCCAGCTCGCACTGGTGCCGATGAATATTGTTTCCCCCCAGCGAAACGGCCCACTTATGGGTATCGTGCAGGATACTCTTTGCGGTATTTATAAGATTTGCCGACGTGATGTCTTCCTGACGAAGGATCAGGTCATGAATCTGATGATGTGGGTGCCCGACTGGGATGGTGTTATTCCTCCCCCAGCTATCTTGAAACCCAGACCCCGGTGGACTGGAAAGCAGATGATCAGTATGGCCCTGCCTCCTGGCCTGAACCTTCTACGTGTGGACAAGGACAGCTCGCCATTGGCGGAGAAATTCTCTCCCTTGGCTGATGGTGGTCTCCTCATCCACGGAGGACAGTTGATGTATGGTATGTTTTCCAAGAAGACTGTCGGAGCCAGCGGTGGCGGTGTCATCCACACCATTTTCAACGAAAACGGGCCTTGGGCTGCTGTGGGTTTCTTTAACGGTGCTCAAAGAATTGTCAACTACTGGTTGCTACACAACGGTTTCAGTATCGGTATTGGTGACACCATTCCTGACGAGTTAACAATTCAGCGCATTGAGAACTGTGTGAAGAACCGCAAGAAGGAGGTTGAGGAAATCACTGCCAGCGCCACCGACAACACGCTCGAGCCTCTACCCGGTATGAACGTCCGTGAGACTTTTGAGAGCAAAGTCTCGCGTGCTCTGAACAATGCTCGTGATGAAGCTGGTAGCGAGACGGAGAAGAGTTTGAAGGATCTGAATAATGCCATTCAGATGGCTCGTTCCGGATCCAAGGGTTCAACCATTAACATTTCTCAGATGACTGCTGTTGTGGGACAACAGTCCGTCGAGGGCAAGCGTATTCCTTTTGGTTTCAAGTATCGGACTTTGCCACATTTCACGAAGGATGACTATTCTCCCGAGTCTCGTGGTTTTGTCGAGAATTCCTACTTGCGTGGGTTGACCCCGACCGAGTTCTTCTTCCACGCTATGGCTGGTCGTGAGGGTTTGATCGATACTGCCGTCAAGACTGCTGAAACCGGTTACATCCAGCGTAAGCTGGTCAAGGCGCTTGAAGAGGTTATGGTCAAGTACGATGGTACTGTCCGTAACTCTCTGGGTGACATCATCCAGTTCATCTATGGAGAGGATGGTTTGGATGGTGCCCACATTGAAAACCAACGTGTTGATGTCATCAGGTGCTCGGACGACAAGTTCCGCGATCGTTTCCGCGTGGATCTCATGGATCCTGAGCGGAGCCTCGGACCGGAGGTTTTGGAACAAGCCAATGAGATTGCGGGTGATGTTGAAGTCCAGAGACATCTGGATGAAGAATGGGAACAGCTTCTCAAGGATCGTGCATTCTTGCGCACCGTGGCCAAGGAAGACGATGAGATGATGCAACTTCCGATCAACGTGCTACGTATTCTCGAGACGGCTAGATCCACCTTCAAGATCCGTGATGGGGCCATTAGTGACCTGCACCCCGCGGAAGTCATTCCCCAGGTTCGCGCTCTTCTGGATCGCCTGCTAGTTGTGCGTGGTGATGATGTTATCTCGCGCGAGGCTCAAGAGAGTGCGACGATGCTCTTCAAGGCTCAGCTTCGCAGCCGTCTTGCATTCAGACGACTGGTCACTGAGTACTCCCTGAACAAACTTGCGTTCCAGCATGTCATTGGAGCTATCGAGATGAGATTCGCCAAGGCTGGTGCTAATCCTGGCGAGATGGTTGGTGTGCTTGCGGCTCAGTCTATTGGTGAACCTGCTACGCAGATGACTTTGAACACTTTCCATTTTGCTGGTGTTTCATCCAAGAACGTCACCCTCGGTGTCCCGCGTCTAAAGGAAATTTTGAACGTTGCTACCAACATTAAGACGCCTTCCATGACGGTCTACCAGGAAGCCGGAAACACGTTCAACAAGGAGAGTGCGAAGCAGCTTCGTAGTGCTGTCGAGCATACCAGCTTGCGATCCGTCACCGAGGCTACCGAGATCTACTATGATCCGGACATTCAAACCACTGTCATCGAAAACGATCGGGATATGGTGGAGTCTTACTTCATCATTCCCGAGGATGTCACGGACGACATGTCCCGTCAGTCCAAGTGGTTGCTTCGTATCATCCTCAGTCGCCCTAAGCTTCTCGATAAGGGGCTTACTGTTCAGGACGTTGCCTCCAAGATTAAGGCCGCTTATCCCAAGGATATCGCTGTTCTGTTTAGTGATAACAACGCAGACGAGCAGGTTATCCGTATCCGTCAGATCCAGGATTACAAGGAAGACGAGGAAGATGACGACATCGAATACGATGTCACGCTCAAGAAACTTGAGCAGCATCTTCTGGACACCCTGACCCTCCGTGGCGTTCCTGGAGTGGAGCGAGCGTTCATTAATGAGAAGAGCAAGGTTCGCGTCCTGGAAGACGGTTCGCTCTTTGCTAGCAAGTCCGACCCGCTCTGCAAGGAATGGGTTCTTGAAACCAGCGGTTCGTCACTTGGTGAGGTTCTGGCAATCCCTGGTGTCGACGCCTCTCGCACATATTCCAACCAGTTCATTGAGGTCTTCGAAGTGTTTGGTATCGAGGCCGCTCGTACTGCTGTGCTTCGTGAGTTGACCCAGGTGCTGGCGTTCGACGGCTCTTATGTCAACCACCGTCACTTGGCGCTGCTGGTTGATGTTATGACTGTCCGTGGTTATCTGACTCCGGTCACCCGTCACGGTATTAACCGCGCTGACAATGGTGCTCTGATGCGTTGTTCGTTCGAAGAGACTGTGGAAATTTTGTTGGAGGCTGCCGCTTTCGGTGAGCTCGATGACTGCCGTGGTGTGTCGGAGAACTTGATTCTGGGACAGATGGCACCTGCTGGTACTGGAGAGTTCGACATTTACCTTGACCAGAACCTTCTCAACACCGTGGTGTCAGACAATGCCCGCCACGGCGTGATGGGAGCCGTTGGTGCCAAGGATGCGATCTTCTCGGATGGCGCTGCTACGCAGTATGATACTGGTTCGCCCATGCAGGCCAGTGCCTACATTGGCTCGCCCGATCCGGAATCGAACTTCTCCCCAATTCGTCAGGCAGGCGCCGAAACCCCGGGTGGTTTCACTGAATACCAGCCCAGTGGCGGCTTTGGAGGTGGTTTCAGCCCGGCGGCCACGAGTCCAGCTGGCTACTCCCCCAGCAGTCCGTTCAGCGCGAACCCGACTTCACCTGGATACTCTCCTACGTCGAGCTACTCGCCTACCTCTCCAGGTATGGCTATGACCAGCCCCCGCTTCATGACATCTCCTGGATTCTCCCCGGCCAGTCCTTCATTTGCCCCAACTTCGCCGGCCTACTCTCCTACGTCGCCGGCGTACGGGCAAGCCTCTCCTACGTCGCCTTCCTATTCGCCGACCTCGCCTGGGTTCTCACCGACGTCCCCGAACTACAGTCCTACGTCTCCCAGCTTCAGTCCAGCGTCGCCGGCGTTCAGCCCTACTTCTCCAAGCTACAGCCCGACCAGTCCTGCCGTTGGTGGTGCCCGACACCTGTCACCTACCTCACCCACCTCTCCCAAGTACACCCCAACATCGCCTGGATGGTCTCCCACGAGTCCTCAGACATACTCTCCAACGTCTCCCAACTTTGCCGGCTCGCCGACGTCTCCTGGTGGACCTACTTCCCCAGGCTACAGCCCGACGTCGCCGGCTTTCAGCCCTACGTAAGTGTCTCCCCCCTCAGACAAGGTACAACAAGGTACTAATCTGCAATGCAGGTCTCCACGCCAGTAAAGTTCGAGCTTTCGTGACGTGTCTCCTTACGACTTTCGCTGTATCATTGTATTATCACCTCATCCTGACAAGTTGGAAAGGGAGAAAAGAAACGAAAAAAAACATCTTGCATTGTATGTTGCGGAATTGGTTGGTTATATCATGCCGAAATCTGGGCGTTTGCAGCCTGCTTCTCTTTCCCATTCCCATTCTGAATGTATGTTCTTTTTCTTCTTGCACACCAGCCTGCAGGTTTATTACCCTTATTCAATACTAGTTTTCCTACAACCAATCCAGCCTGCTAAAATTGCGAATGGGTTTTGTGGGTCTGGTTTCATGCTTCCTTGTTTTGTTTCCCTTTTTTGTGTGCATTTGAAATACCAAGCGTTTAGACCAGACTATGCTCATGCATCATGACTTGATCATGAGGAATGAGTAGGTTTACAGAGAAATGTCTCTTTTCGCGTGAAATTGCATGGAGGATGATTCTTTCGTTGCTTTCAATTGCTGCGTGTATTTGCTGCTCTTACTGCGATCAATGGCCCGGCTTTGCCCCTGTAGGCCCCTGTACACGGACATACGAATGCGGACGGGGGGCATTGATTTGGAAGAGCTTATGACCTAATAAAAAAGACCCAAAAAATGTGAAAAAATCCCATTCAGCCGAAGATAAACTGGAGTAGAATGTAGTACAGGTAGTTAGATGAGATGACTGAACTTCGGAGCGCCAGTGCTTTCGGGGAAACGCCAGGTGGCCGCTTTCCTTTCCGCCTTGCCGCGCGCCGGAGATAGCGTGAGGAGAACCCATCTATCATCATCATCACCACCATCATCATCGTCATCATCACTGGTTGCCGATTACCCACCAGGAAGTGAGCTCAGAGTCGCCATGCGCCTCTCATTGCTCACCTCTACTAGAATCTCCCTGACAACATGAAAAACCGCTGGTTGTGGCAAATCCTGCCACTGGCGCTACGTGAGTACTTCTGCTGCTCTCTAACACCTCCGCGGCGGAGCTGGTCCCGAGCTTGACAATGACGCGATAGCCATAGCCACTGACTGACTCCTGTTGACTTCCATATCTAGTCCTGCTGCTGCAAGCCTTCCTAGTTGACTGTTATGATCAAACCGATGATTTATCCTCCACGATAGATGCTGTACATGAATCCCAGACGCCATACGTCCAGTCCTCAAGCCGGTCTGAGGACGCTCAACTCCCACTGGGCCAAGGTGAGATTGATCTGTCATCTTATCCTCATCATCACCGCCTACTGCAACCATCACCCGTGTCTAACCACACTGCTTTGGTGTAAGCAGAACGCGTCGAACATGCCCTTCGAATCCTCCGAGACTCCAAACTCTCCGTCGTCGCCCCGGACACGAAACCCTCCGGTCTGGTGGGGTACGCCTGGTACTATGCCCAGGAAGCTTTCCGGATCCTCTTCATGAACGCACCGAGCTCATCGTCGGACGGTTACCACGCTCCCAAGCAAAAGATTCACCTGGATGTCGCTAAAGCCGTGCACGAGCTCACGATCGCCGCGGAGGAGGCGCACAACCCGGACGCGATGTTCCTGCTCGCGGAGATGAACTTCTACGGCAACTTCACGCACTCGCGCGATTTCCAACGGGCCTTCCACTGGTACCAGGCACTGGCGTCTGCCACGGGCAACAGCACCGCCCAGTATATGCTGGGGTTCATGTACGGCACGGGCGTGGGCGGCTCCGTCGAGCGCGACCAGGCCAAGTCGCTCCTGTACCACACCTTTGCGGCGGAGGCCGGCAACACCCGGTCGGAGATGACGCTGGCGTACCGCCACCATCAGGGCGTCGGGGCCCCGCGCGACTGCGACCAGGCGACCTATTACTACAAACAGGTGGCCGACAAGGCGATCGCGTATCTCCGGTCCGGCCCGCCGGGCGGCCAGAGTATGATCCGTGAGTCGTACCGGTGGGCGGACGAGGAAGGTGGCGTCTACGGAGAGGGCGCCAGTGTGTCGACGGCGGGGTTGCGAGATTCGGCGCACTCGGGAGCCGACGCGAATTTGGAGGATGTCCTTGAGTATCTGGATCTGATGTCGCGCAAGGGCGAGCTGAAGGCCACGTTCAGTCTGGGCAAGATGTACTACGAAGGCGGGCGGGGCTTGCCGCGCAATTTCCGACGGGCGATGCGGTATTTCAAGCAGGTCACTCGGCGGTATTGGAATCAAGATGGCTCCGTGAACCCAAACCACCCCCAGGGAATCGAGAAGTTGGCGGCGAAGGCGGCGGGTCATGTTGGACTGATGTATCTGCGCGGGGAAGGCGTGGAGCAGAATTTCGCGACGGCGTCCAGCTGGTTCCGGCCGGGACTGGCCAACGGCGACGCGCTATGCCAGCATGAACTTGGCTTGATGTACCTGCATGGGTATGGCGTGACGCCGGACGCTTTCCGGGCGGCCTCGTACTTTCGGTCGGCGGCGGACCAGGACTTTCCGGCGGCCGAGACGAGACTGGGCGCCCTTTTCTTGGACCAAGGGGACGTCCCGACCGCCACTAAGTACTTTGAATTGGCGGCCCGATGGGGTTCGATGGAGGCGTTCTATTATCTCGCCGAACTGTCCAACAACGGGGTCGGCCGCAAGCGGCACTGCGCGATGGCGGCCTCGTATTACAAGATGGTGGCGGAGCGAGCGGAGGCCATCCATTCTTCGTTCGAGGAGGCCAACACGGCGTATGAGAACGGGGACAAGGAGCGGGCGCTCATCCCCGCGATGATGGCGGCGGAGCAGGGCTACGAGCACGCGCAGTCGAATGTGGCGTTCCTCCTGGATGAGCAGCGCTCGCTGGTCTCGCTGGATTCGATCCTCCCGGGAGCAGCCAAGAAGAGTCGACCGGCCCTACTCCGCAACGCCGCGCTGGCTCTAATCTACTGGACGCGGTCGGCCAAGCAAGCGAACATTGACTCCCTGATTAAGATGGGCGACTACTATCTTAGTGGTACTGGCATCGCGGCGGACGCCGAGAAGGCCTCGACCTGCTACCACACCGCCGCGGAAGCACACTACAGCGCTCAAGCGTACTGGAATTTGGGGTGGATGCACGAGAACGGTGTGGCGGTCGACCAGGACTTCCACATGGCGAAGCGGTACTACGATCTGGCGTTGGAGACCAGCCCCGAGGCTTATTTGCCGGTGAAGCTGAGTTTGTTGAAGTTGCGGATGCGGGGGTATTGGAATTGGCTTACGAATGGGGATATCAATCCCATCCAAGAAGAAGAGGGTACGTTTTGATCTCACCACTTGACCCGATAGGGAAATCCGCTCGATGTAGTTGACACGAACCCCAAATGCAGCAGCCAAGCCCCACCGCACCTTCAAGGAGTGGATCGCCGCGTTCATTGAAAATGACGAAGAAGAGGAAGCCAATTACCGTGCTCAGCTGTACAAACGGGGCGAGGACGAGGAGGACGATCTGATGTCGGCGGGGCGCGGGTTGGATGAGCGCCATAACCACGAGGACGGCTACTATGATGATCTGGACTTGGATATCGATGAGAGCGTGCTGGAGGGGCTGATCATTGTTGGGCTGGCGGCGACCTTGTTGATACTGGTGTATATGCGACAGCAGCGAAATCGCCAGAGACCAGATGGTGGGAATCTGGCTGTGGCTGGTGGCGGCAATCGCAATGGCAATGGGGTTGGAAATGGCAACGGGGTTGGCAATGGCAATGGCAATGGCTTCGGGGATCGGGGGTTCTTCCCTCGACCTGGCGATCCAGAGTTCGCGCAATGGGCGGCGGGGGGAGTAGGGCATTAGAATAGTTGATTGGTGATGAAGGAATTGTAGTTGTGTTGTTGTGAGTTTGTCTTCTAGATCCTCGACCCGTGGGAGCATGTGACCCTCTCTGGCTTATCGATAAGCACAGCAGCTTTATCGCTCCGCCTGCTCCTCTCCTCTCATCCTTGATCTCCAACTGAACTTTATGATTGAGCTTGATGATGCTAAGACATTGCATTTCCTCTCCTACGCCTCTCTGATGACCTGAGCCTAGAGCCTACAACGGAATACACTCCATTCCAGTCTAATACACAGACGAAGATGAGCGGCACTAACAAACGTCGTCGTCTCAACCCTTCACCGTCCTTTACCTTGACTAAGCCGTTCAAGTCCCCTCTTCGCAGACCTGCCCCTGCTACAGAAAGTCTAGATGGGGCGGTAACCGGTAGTCCGGGACTGAACACTGTAACCTCGGCGGAGAGCATGTTTACCCCCCTGGTGTATTTGTGGTTCAATGCATGCGAGCTAACGGCATCGCTTGGCTATAGATGCAGGTACAGCTGCAGGTACAGCTGCCGGTATGTACAGAACACACCGGCTACAGCATCAAGCCACCCATAAACCGACAGAACAGTACTAATTAACTCCGATCCCAGGAATCGTCACAGCTGCAGCTACTACAACGACAATCTCAACCTCGACTTCAACTCCACGCCTCCAAAACCAGGCACGTACCCTACCTACTCTCGCGAACCCGCCGTGACCAGGAACTAATCCATCAAACTCCCCCAGCAGCAACAACAAACACAATCCAGTACCAGCCCAAGTAACAGCATAAACCCCACGCCCACCAAATCTTCAACTCGACCACGTCCACGCCCACGCACCCTCTCCAAACCCGGCATCCCCCAAACACCCCAAAAACCCACCCCCCTTCCGGTCCCCTCTTCGCCCACAACAACCGAGCTCTCCTCACTAACAACCCAAAGAGCCACCCTCCTCGCGCACCTCCACGCCCTGACCGCCGAGTACGACACTCTCCAACAGGCCCGCCGCATCGAAACCCAAAACAAAACCGTCGAGCTGGAGCGGTTGATCCAGAAGTGGAAGGGGGTCAGCCAGCGCGCCGCAGAGGAGGTGTTTCTGGGGGCTAGGGAGCGGGTAAATCGGATGGGGGGATTGCAGGCCTTGAAGTCGGGGAATGGGTCCGGGGCGGGGTCGGGGTCTTGGGGATGGGATTGTGAGGATCCTTCTACTTCTCTTTCTGCTGGGTTGCAGGGGCGAAGGCAGAGCTGGGAGGGGGATTATGAGGACGCGATTGGGGGTGAAGAGAATAGGGCTGGGAAGGAGGGGCAGGATCACGATGACGATGAAGAGCAGGTTCGTTTACGCTTCTCTTTCATCCGGTTTCTTTTTTTTTTTTTTTTTTATGCCGTCAAACCGGGGGGAGTTGGTTGGCTGGGCTGGGGCTATGCCTGATGCTGACGATGGCAGGAGCTTACGATGGGAGTCATGCTGAAGATGATGAAGATTGAGTTCGGGATTATTGGGTATGATGTTGAGAGGGAGGGGTGGGTTACTTAGGTTTAGGTGGTGTACGCGAGGAGGTGTGATTTGATCCCCTGGAAGTATGCTCAAGACTTGGGTTACTTTCAGATTATGATCTCATGGAAGCAGTCTGGTGTAAGTAATAGGTTCGTTGATTGGGCTGTAGGATTCCTCCTGTGCGGTTTTCTGATCTCAAGCAGGTTCATAATCGATGCAATTTATCCTCATTCTTTGATCGAGTTACATGAGAGCACTTCTCAGCCATCAGAAAGCTGCACAGCATATGTTAACCACTAGTAACCTATATCTTACCCTGCTATTCAGGTGATCCGCTACTCCTTCTCAATGTACTGCTCGAAGATCTTCCCAATCTGCTTAGCACTCTCTTTCGGGAGGCGCTTCTGCCCATTCTCATAATCCACATAAGTCACGCCGAATCGAGTCTCGTACCCCTCGGCCCATTCGAAGTTACTGCGCATCCAAAGTTAGCAAGCCCAAACCCAATTTACCAGACCAGACAGATAAAACTTACTCCATCAAACTCCACGCCATGTACGCGCGCACATTCACCCCGTCGAGCGTATACGCATCCGCCATGGCGGCGATATAATCCCGGAAATACTGCACGCGAAACTCATCCTGCAGCAACTGCTCGACGGGCAGATTGTTCTCCCCCTTCAGGCTCGTGCCATTCTCCGTCACGTAGATCTTCGGCTGCCCGTAGCGGTCACTCAGCCACTTCAGCAGCTTCCGGAACCCGATGGCACACGGACGCAGCCACGCCGACTGGGTCTCGGGGCCGATCCACTCGCCCGCCTTGTTCTGCAGCAGGATCTCCAGGTTGCCGGCGGTGTCGGTGGGGTCGGGCTCGCCGGTCTTGGCCTTGATGTAGTTGGCGCAGTAGTGGTTCATGCCGTAGAAGTCGTTGCTGCCGAGCACGAGGGCGCGGTCCTCGGCGGACCAGGCGGGGAGCCGGTCGCCCAGCTGCTGCACCATGCTGTCCGGGTACTTGCCGTGGTAGATGGGGTCGGCGAACCAGGAGATGGCGAATTCGATCTTGCGGGTGCACGCCTCGACGTCGGCCGGGTTGGCCGGGTCCCAGGGTTCGGCCCAGTCACCTGTTCGCAAGGTTCACTGCATCAGCCTCACTTCACCTCGCCTCGCCTCACCCCTTCACAAACAGTTAGGGAAGGGAAGAATGGAACGAACCGTTCAGCGTAATCCCGATCTCCCCGCCATCCCTCTCCTTGAACTCCTCCCGATACACCTTCACCGCCGCCCCATGCGCCACCAACAGGTTATGCCCGACGATCCACGGCTCCCGCGACCCATCCCCGACACTGCTCTTGGAGCGGTCGCTCGTGTGGCCCGGCGCAAACTGCCCGACGTTGTACCCGAGCACCGCACTGCACCACGGCTCGTTGAAGGTGATCCAGTGCTTGACGCGGCTGCCGAACGCCGCGAACAGCACCCGCGCGTAGTGCGTGAAGTCCGCCACGAATTCCTCCTTGTTCAGCAGCCCGCCGTACCGCTTGTCCAGCTCGTCCGGCAGGTCCCAGTGGTACAGCGTCACCAGCGGGACGATTCCGGCGGCGTGCAGCCGGTCGATGAAGGCGCTGTAGTGGTCGATGCCCTTTTGGTTGATGGGGTCGTTGCGGCCGCCGAGGGGGATGATTCGGGACCTTTTTTGGGGGGAAGTTGTCAATTGAGTGATGGTGATTTAGAGCATGCTCTTGGAATAATAGGGGCCTTTGTTTGTGGAGGGAATAGTGGGAGGATGTCGCTGGGCTAGCGATGGTAAAGGTGTTGTGAAGCAGGGAGGAGGGCTGGCTTACCATGAAATCGAAAATCGATACGCCTGGGCCCCGCATTGCTTCAGCAAGGCAATGTCCTCGTCGACCCGGTGGTACGAGTCGCACGCCACGTCGCCGTTCGACCCGTCGGCGATTTTGCCGGGGATCTTGCAGAAGGTGTCCCAGATCGACGGGCCGCGGCCGTCCTCGGCGACGGCGCCCTCGATTTGGTAGCTGAATTCGACGATTAGTTGGTTGTATTCCATTTCGTGGGAATTTTAGGTAAAGAAACGGAACGTACCTGGCTGTGGCGAAGCCCCAGAGGAAATCTTTGGGGAGGGTGGAAGCACCTGCTGAACCCATGGTAGTTGTTTTGTCTTGATGGTGTACAAGTAAGTATAAAGAGGGGGAGGGGAAGAAGTGGGATGCGTTGCTTGGAATGTAAAAGCTCCCCACGCAGTTCATGGGGCGTATTTATAGATGGATCACCCCATGATGAGAGGGGTCAAGGTGGCCGGAAGCACGGACAGGATTCAGCATTGATCCAACCAGAGCATTGTGTCTGTATGATGCCGAGACAAAAGACAGAAGCGAAAGGTTGGAACTTGGAAGAATGGAACAAACATTGCCTTGTGTCTCTCCCACGCGGGGTCGAATTCCGGCTAAACGGACCGATCCCCGAATTGTATCGGGTTAAGCGCCCCCATTCCAAAACATCCAGAATAAGCATGCATAGCTCTTTTGAATACGAAGTAACAATAACATAATCACTATCAGTCTGAAAACTCCTAGTAAGATGCTCCTTCCCTCCCAATCGCATCACAAGCGCCGTGCCAAGTAGCCGAAAGAGTAATAGAATAATAGGTCACAAGAAGTAAATCGTGATAAAAACAACCTCCAGATCATAACGCCTTGTCGAACTGCGACCAAACTGAATGCTAGATAATCTCCATTGTGTCCATGTCTTCACCTTCGAGATCATCCACATTCTCAGTGGCAACCCCACCACCCAGCAGCTGGGATGGCTTCAGGTCCTTGTGTAGCCCCTCGCCCAGCGACCCAACCAGCTCCAATTCCGGCCCCGCGATAATGCGACCCTCCATATCAACCACTTCGCAGAGATCGATGATGCTCTGACGACTGAGAGACTTGAACCCGTCAGTACGGACAACGCGACCCCAGTGGCTGAGACAGAACTGAGCCGCACGCCGCATCAGCCATGACTCGTTCGTTCGACCCGCCCGCTCCCAAATGATCGCTGCGTTTTCCACATCGAGCTCTCGACTCAAGCGGTTGACACATAGCAGGCGCAGCTTGGGCATGTCGTACAGGTTAGCCATCACCAGCATCCCGGCGACGTCGATGATGTCGGAACAATACTCCGGGTGCCCCGCAATGCTATCTGTATACAGGTAGTATATGAAGGCACGAACAACCGAGTAGGGCTCAGGGATGTGCATCCGCTTCGAGTGGTACTCGGCCATTTGGGCGGAGTAGAGTCTCTTGAAGTGCGGCCACCGCAGCTGCAAGATGATCCGGTGCACATGAATGGGTGGAGAGGTGGCCGCGTTGGGCGAGAGAAACGCGGGTTCAGCCTGTGGATCAGAGTTGTCTTCCGAAGCATCATCCATTTCGAGGTGATCGGTGGGGTTAGCAGTAATGACAAAGTCAGCTCCACTACCAGACTCGGGCGTTTGATCAAACACGGCGGCGAGATCATGGCCTATACCAGATAGGGGCATGGGTCCGGTCTGGTCATCCATGTGCATTCTGCTTGGGTTAGGCGAAAAGGCAGACATTTCATTGCCCAGCAAACCGTATCTTTCTAGATCAATGCAAAGCACTTCGCTCATGTGGTTTTCATCGCTAGTCCCTGGGTTGGCTCCGGCGTCGAGGCTACAGCCAAGCAGCCAAGCTTTGGTACCGCTGGCATTGACGGTGCAGTAGTGCCATCTAAATCCAGGCTTGAAGATCTCTTGGCCATCGGCGAGTCGCTGCCAGCGCAGCGAGTCGAGTTCCAACGAGGACAGGTTGCATTCATACGTGCGGACGGTCTCGGAGGGCGTGATTAGGTCAAGGAGAACTCCTGATGCGTACGACTGAAAGTGAGTTCCAGAGAAAAGGGCGGGAACATGGGGACCAGACTGGAAACGCAGACACGAAACGGCTCCGGGAGCATTCGGCTTTCGTCGAGTCGAGGTCCTGGACTGGGTCCGGATCTGCACGCTGCCAGAGTTTGCTGCATAGTTGCTGGACCGGCCGGCAAGCTGTTGCGGGGGGCTACTAAACATAGTGTCTGGACTATAAGTCATCCTGCTGGCGGTCGTTGGGGATTCCACGGTACCTTGCGATGTCGCCATTCCAAGAGATTGCATGTCTTTGAGGTCCAGCCACCAGATATCCGTTGTCCGTTCCATGTTGGGGTCCAGGCCTCCAAAGATCCAGAGACGGCCGCCCCAGACCCAGGCAATATGGTCGAAGCGGGCGGTGAACGCCCAAGTACGAGACCAGGTCCAAGTTTTCAGATCCAAGTAGCAGAGCTCATCGAGAATGACGTTGTTTTCGCCCGTCACGCCCCCAATGATGAATAGCTTCTCGTCATAAATCACCGCAGCATGGCGAGCCCTTCCTCGCGGGATTAGTCCACGGATTTCTGGCTGGGTCCAGTTCGAGGTGGGGATGTCGAGAATGACAACATCGGAAAGGTACTCGCGGTGTTCGTTTTCTCCACCGAAAACAATCAACTTGTCGCCTTGGTACAGGGTAGCCGTATGACCTGTGTGTGATGAAAGAACATAAGTATGTACAGCCGTTTTGTGAAGCATCCAACGAAGTGCGGGGGAGCTAACCCATGCGAACACCGGGGATATCCCCATAGTTATCAACCAATTCCCAGCGAAGTGTACTCAGATTCAAGCGGAGAACATGGTTATAGACTGCCTCAGCCAGACTTAGTGATTAGCATAGAGACACAAACTATCCGACACGGAATGGAAAAATGACAACCTTCATCGGTGTACTGGTCGAAGCCACCGAAAGCGTAGATCTGGTCATTATTGCAATACGTCACCGACGCATTGACCAGGCACGCCGGCACATGGCCCAGTGCCTTGCGGATGCTCGGGCGGTAGTCCGCACTCCCGCGACGATCACCACTACCACTCGGACTCGGTGGCATAAGGAAAGTATTCTGTGATCTCTGAGAAGTACTTGTAGGTGGAAGGGAAGCCATCTGGCTGGCGATTTGGGGCCAAGGCAGTGGGTCGCCCGAGGACGAAGAAGCGTTACTATTCCGAGCGATAGTGGAGGACGGTTGCCGCGCCATCGGGGCACCGATAAGGATAGGAGACCTCGGTCTGATAAGAGCGGGTGAGAGACAGCACTACTATTCAGCAGCAGTGATGGGATTTGACTGCTAGGTGAATGTCAAGTCAACTCAACTCGGTTGAATCATAATCTCATCGTTGATAAGTCGGAGAAACCAGCACCGTTCGGTTGAAGTACTTTTCACCCAAAGATGAAGACGGAAAGTTCCGAAGAAAGTCTGGAGACGGAAAAAGTTGACGCTGACCGCCACCGCAAGACCGGTCGATGCCTGATTGGGATAAGCCGCATGTCAGGCGTTCGCCACCCCGCATTTGGACTAGCGCAGTCGTACCTCCAGTAACCAGCGGTTGCCATGGGAAAGAAGAACTATACGCTTTATTTATTCCTCTCCCCTGGATCCTCCTCTTCGAATCTCAAATCTCCCTCCCTCCTCTTCCCTCTTCATCTTCCTGTTTTGCTTGTTTATCTGCTATCTGCTATATATTCTGCTGTATTCTATACTGCATTTTCACTTTTGACCTCTTCAGCCTGTCAGTCCAAGCCAGTAAGTAGTCGACTGCAATTGGCGTCACTACCGGAGCTTGAAGACCTGGTCTCCCGTTGCATTGTTCGCACAATAACTATATACCCACATGGCTACTCCGACCGTATCTACCCCCGTGAAGACTCACCATGGGATATTCTCCACAAAAACTGCCGGTGGTCGTATGCCCCTGACGCCGTCTCCGCGCAGACGCGATAGTGTGGCCTCGAACCACTCCTCCCCTTTCACTCCCCAATGCGGAGCTGGAGAGACGGGCAAAGAGTTTGGCAAGTCTGTCTACGGCGGCAATCTCTCCTCATACTTTGCCAAGTCAGTCTCCAAGCCGACACGCAAGTACCACGAATCTCCCAAATCCAACCTCTCCACCTCCCGCAGCTACCGGGAGTCTCCCAAGTCCAACATCGCCCGCGCTCGTCCTCGCAAGTCCCCTAAACACCTTGAGTTAGGAGTCTCTGAGTGGGCTTTGACGGGTACTGGACCCTCTTCATCACAGACTCCGTCCAAGGAGCGACTACGCAAAGAAGTCACCCGCAGGGAAGTTACCCGCAAGGAAGTTCCTCGGGAGAAGGTTGCCCGTAAAGAAGAGATCCGGACGACCCGGACGACGAGGTCAGGAAAGACTACTGTTCGTATTGCGCACAACGCTGGCGACCGATTCATTCCCAACCGCACGGCTAGCGAAGGACTTGTGACTGCTGGAACAGCCAAGCCCGAGGAGAGCCAGCGATCAAAGAGCACAAGCAGCGAGGGATCATCTGTTCTGGCGAACGCAGCAAGCGCTTTTGATATCGGTGGCCGCGGAAGCGAAGAAGATCTTACCGCAGCTCTTGAGAGCCTTGGAATCGACGACAGCGAGTCTACTACCTCCTACACCAAGCCCGCGCCTGATGCTGTTGCCTACGAATCGTCACTTGCCGATGCTTGCGGAGTGAACTTGAACACCCGTATTTTGGCCTTTAAGCCTCCGCCTCCTGAATCCTCCAAGCCTATTGATCTGCGCGCTCAGTACAATCGTCCTCTTAAGTCTGCCAAGTCTCAATCCGCCCAATTCCGCAGAAGGGTTCAGACGGCCCCTGAGCGTGTTCTTGATGCTCCTGGTCTGCTTGATGATTATTATCTTAACCTTCTGGACTGGAGCTCTGGCAACCAGGTCGCCATTGGCCTTGAGCGTAATGTTTACGTTTGGTCCGCCGACTCCGGAACAGTCAGTTGTTTGTTGGAGGCACCTTCTGACACTTATGTGAGCAGTGTCAAGTGGAGCGGGGATGGAGCGTACGTTGGCGTGGGCCTGGGTACCGGCGAGGTGCAGATCTGGGATGTTGAAGAAGGAACCAAGCTTCGCAGCATGTTCGGCCACGACTCCCGCGTTGGCGTTATGGGATGGTCCAAGCACACTCTTTCCACCGGCGCCCGCAGTGGTTTGGTTTTCAACCACGATGTCCGCATCGCCCAACACAAGGTTGCCGAGCTGGTCTCCCACACCTCGGAGGTCTGTGGCTTAGAGTGGAGACCCGACGGTGCTCAGCTCGCGACGGGAGGCAACGACAACTTGGTCAACATCTGGGATGCTCGCTCCCTCAGTGCCCCCAAGTTCACCAAGACCAACCACCGCGCCGCTGTCAAGGCTCTCAGTTGGTGCCCCTGGCAGTTGAACTTGCTCGCCACTGGTGGTGGCTCGTACGACCGCCATATCCACTTCTGGAACACCACCACCGGTGCACGCACCAATAGCATTGACACTGGCTCCCAGGTCACCAGCTTGCGGTGGAGCAACCACTACCGCGAGATTGTCAGCTCAAGCGGTTTTCCCGATAACTCCCTCAGCATCTGGAGCTACCCGACTCTGGTTCGGAATGTGGAGATCCCTGCCCACGAGACTCGTGTGCTGCACAGTTGCTTGAGCCCCGACGGTCAACTCCTCGCCACCGCGGCCGCCGATGAGAGCTTGAAATTCTGGAAAATCTTCGAGCGCAAGCCGGGAACCAGCGCCGCGGCTTCCCGCGAAGGTGGTGTTGGCAGCAAGGCGCAGATGACCAAGTCCATGACCATCCGGTAGATCCGGTTTGAAGAGTTGTGATGACACCTGCTTTCTCACTTTTTCTTTTCGGGCTTACTATATGTTCAACATGATGCGTTCTATATCGTAGACCGGCGTTTGTCTCGATACCACTTGCGTTTCTTTTTTTGTGTACAGCGGATATTCAATGGTGTGATGGAGTTCGGACGGTGACTGGAAGGACAAGGCGCTGTGATTGAGGAGGTTTGTCTTGTCTTCAGTGCTTCGGATCTTGTATAGAAATTGGTGACCAATAACAAACCTTTTTAATCATGATTCTACTGCTTCATTGTTTGGATATCGTTCAATCAAGGTCTCCATCAGAGTGAAACTTAGGGAGGAGTGCTATCTTGGCCAGCCCGTCCAGTCGCGCCTTCAATAATCTGGCAGGATCTCCTTGAGGCCTGTGCATCTTTCCTTCACCTCCAGGTTAGTTGATCTGTGAAGAAGAAGGCTAAGGTAGGGGCTCTGCCGTGACAGGCCTCTGTATTAGTATTTGGATGGTGCATGTATATTCTACTTACTCCTTTGTCTATGGAAATTCAATACCTCTGGTACTGGAATTACTGCTGCCGGTGTCATAGTCTTAATATGTCAATTTCCGGAGTACGGAGTACTCCAAGGTCCGTATCTATTACTACCAATGTACGTAATTACCCCCGTGAATCAGTGTCCGCAGCATGTGACGCTTTCCCCCGCGGGATATAAAAAGGCATCCAACTTCTCCCTTCCGCCACCTTTCTTTCCTGATCCTCAGCCCTGTTCTTTTCCTTTTTGGACTGTGATGATATATACTGCGATACGCAGAGACTGTACCAATCGAGTTGCAAACCTCTGAAAGGAACGTCCTGCCGGTAGTCTGAGTCCTGAGCCCTGAGTCTATGCAGATGGGTGGTTGTATTCAATCCCGTGTCCTGTGATTTGTACCGTACTTGTTTATCTGCTTGGAGAAGAACCTGAGATACCCCTAATATCGCATCAGGGGACGAGGGTTATTGAAGCCGAACATCCCTTCTCTCAGCTCTCCTCTGATCAGACTATGGACTACAATCCTTGCCAGCATGTCTAACCGCATTCGAGCCTCGTCTCGGTCACTAGCGGGGGGGGGGGGGGGGGGGAAGAAGAAGAAGAAGAAGAAGAAGAAGGGGGATCTATATAAGCCTTCCATAGCAACCCGCAGGGCGTCTTCTGGGCTCAGTTCTCTCAACTTTCAATCATATCTCTACTGTATCGCTCCGTATTTAAGAATCCAGCCATGGAAGCCCTCTTCCAGCAAGTCCGCTCGCTCGCCCAGAGCGGCGACGAGAAGCGACGCAAGGATGTCCTAGACTCGCTGCAGGAGTTGCGCAACTCGATCGAGAAGCCGGACGATACGGTTCAGCGTTTCACATTCTACGCAAGTACAGTATAGCATATCAAGTAGTGTCCCTCTTTCCTTCAGACTCACTGATCAATCTCTGGATGATATGATAGAACCTACAAATGGCAGCCTTGCGGGTCGGAATCAACCCCAGTCTATTCAGCTCCCTTGTGGCGAGCGAGAAGCCTCTCGCTGCCGGTGAGCTGAGCGACAAAACTGGGACAGATCCGATCTTCCTGGGTGAGCCCAGCTGATGCCGTGAGATACGAATGTGAAGAATAGAGATCCAGTAACCATGGAATCAGGCCGCAAGCTTCGTTACCTCGCGTCATTCGGCGCCATCAAAGAGACCGACAAGGACACCTTCACTTCCACCAACATCTCCTCCACCTTTGCCCTGTCAGGCTTCCAAGCCGCCATCTGCCACTAGTCAGTTGTTCACATTGCCTGGCACAGACGTACTGTACATAACCATGCAACTATAATAATGGAAATGACTAGTTTCGACACAATGAACCCAGCCATTCAATCCCTCCCAATCTTCCTCAAGGAAACCAACTACGTTGATCCGAAAGACAGTGCTAACACCGCCCTCCAACGGGCCTTCAACACCACCCAACCTGCCTTCTTCTGGCTACAAACTCAGCCCGAAAAGATGGCTTTATTCCAGGAATACCTCACGACCAACTGTGCTGGGATGCCCACCTTCCTCGACGCCTACCCCGTCCGCGAGCACGCCACCGCCCTGCACCCGGAGCGCGTGCTCTTCGTCGACGTAGGAGGCGGCTTCAGGCAGCAGGCCATCGCGTTCCGGAACCGCTACCCCGATCTCGCAGGGCGCGTCGTCGTCCAGGATCTGGCGCCGACGCTGCAGCATGCCATCCAGCATGCGGGGGTGGAGACGATGGAGCAGGATTTCTTCCCGCCGCAGGGTATTAAAGGTAGGTTTTCTCCCTTCTCGTCCTCCTTTCGAAGGACGAGAGAAGGACAGACCAAAGCTAATCTCTTGATGACGGTTTAGGGGCGAAATTCTGTTACTTCCGGAACATCTTCCACGATTGGCCGGATAACAAGGCGCGGACCATCCTCCAGAACACGATCGAGGCGATGGCGGAGGACTCGATCATCTTGGTTGACGACATGGTGCTTCTAAATGCCGGCGTGCATTGGCAGGCCGCGCAGCTGGATATCCTCATGATGACGATGTTGGCGGCGCGGGAGCGGACGCAGGAGCAGTGGGATCAGTTGCTGCAGAGTGCCGAGTTGAAGGCGACGAGTATCCAGACTTATACGGCAAGTTTGGAGGATAGTGTTATTGAGGCTGTTCCGGTTTAACGTTCTGTGGGGAGGGGAGTTCTCATGGCGGTGGCAGCCCTTGTAAGCGAGGTCGTTTATATATAAGCGTGTCACCGAATAATGAGACAGGAATGATGACGATGACATAGGCGTGATATAGCGAATGACTCACACTGGGCTGCAGTGGCCGACAGTTGAATTAGACCACCGTAAGTACCTATCCCCAAACGGATCCATGATGTCTTCTACTGCCGTTCTAACTATGTGCATGTAGATCATTGATCACTGTTCTTTTGTCTTGCACCTTTACAGGATGTCGACATCTTCCACCTCGGATATTTTTGCTCGCACAAGCGAGCATGCTCTCAGCTATAGTCCCTCTGATATCTCAAGGTCCCTTTTCGAAACAAACTCGAGAACCGACGCATCGGGGTTCTCCGAGTCTTTGCACCGTGCTGGCGGCCCGTATCTCTACTCAACCCAATAACCCCGACACCCACTTTTCAACGATGAAGGCGGCAGCTGCGTCGAAGGCAGGCACGATACACACAAGCACTTATGTAAAGAATTCAGCTCGGAACCATCCATGCTGGGTGCACAGTGTTTTGGTCATGACATATGGGGAGAGAATAGTTGTACCAGGTGCCCTCCTCATCTTCCCAAAGAAAATAATAACTTATATGCTTGCCAGATGCATTCTTGTACAGGTGGGACAAGCCCGTTTACGTGTTCATTCTTCCTAAACGGTCAAATTGAAAAAATTACTTTTGTGATTACCGAGATGTCCGAGATCGCCAAGCCGACATATTTCCACCACAAGATCCATACGTTTTTTTTATCAACCAGAGCTGCGAGGGCCGTGAGGGCTGCCACGGCCACGAGGGCTGCCACCACCGCGAGGACTACCTCGCTCGCATGGTGCACTGTACTATGCACTGAAGCAGAATACATAACTAAAAAAAATGAGAGCGGTAGGTGTGTGAATACCAGTAGAAAGAAGATTCTCGAAGTGGTGATCTTGAAGCTATTCCTAGCGCACCATAAGACCTGAGGTTCATCAAATGGAGTCGATGTACTACCTAGGTTCTCGCACCTGCCCCCACCATACTCAACACTGAAGGCTACGAGTACTGCGTCATGTAAGATAGCCCTACTCGTCTCAGAATCCTGTATCGATAGCCAAGTCCCAGTCGTTCAACAAGAGATCCCATTGTATATCATCAATCTCTGGCGCTGCAGCGAATAGATCAGACCACAACTGACCCCAGCTTTCCTCGCCAGCGGGTTGAGTAGAAGTGGCGTCCCACGCCATGTGATTGTTCCCCGCAGTGGGAGCATTATCGGAAAAGTGGAGTTGCTGCACATCTGCTTCAGCAGCGCTTACCCTCCTAGTCGCCTCTCCGTGTGAGAATCGACTAGGAGATGTACTGAATGCACCTTCTTGAGACGTCGGCAAAGCATGAGACGTCGCATCCGGATTGGCTCTCGGGGGCTGTTGTTGCTCCTTTTGCGTGCTCTGGAGAATCGACATTAGGGTCTGAGTATTCCTTCGGATCGCCTCGGTCAGGCTCGTTGACAAGCGCTGCGATTGCTCTAGCATCTTGCAGGCTATTAAAACGTCCTGCTTCCTGCGGTCCGCACCGGGACTGCCCGGGTTCATTGACACGTCCGAGGCTAGAACCATTGCGGCGAAGAATACATGTTGCATGACCATCCAATAATTGGTGGGCTTCATGCCGACGGTAGAGCTGGCTTCGTCCATTGTGCGGCGGAGATCAAGGATCCGCTGAGCGAAGTGGAGACACGCCTGGCGAGAAAACGCAAATCGAGGGTTTACTGAGGCTTCACGATGATATGGACGGTGGAGGCGGCAGATGCGGGTGTAGATGCTTAAGTGGCCGACAATGCGCTGCCAGGCGAGGTATGGTCGCTCTGTGATGATCTCACGGCTCTGCTGGACATGTTCCGGGTCCAGCCGAAGGAAATTCGGCATGGAATCGAGGACATTGTGCAGTTTGCGGTCTAGATCAAGGACTATATCGTACTCGGGTAGTTCGTTTTCTCCGAGGAACATAGAGGAGAAGGCGTCAACAATCTGCCGGCAGATCTCGGCAAACTGAACACGCAAGATGAAGACGGACATGGAAGTTGGGGTGGTAAGGGGCAACCCGCAGTCTGGCTCACTGGTCGCTAGGGACTCGTCATCAACATTACTTGGAAGATTAACCCTCATGTGTTTTGGGTGTAGTAGGTATGAGCCCTCTTGTGGCCCTTGAGAAAGTGATACTATCCTGTACAACTGTTAGTGCCAACAGGTTTGAGTATGAGCTATGATAGACTTGACCAGTCGGATGACACAATATGCCACCATATCCGTCTCTGGACCTCGATCTCAACGATTTCGTATCCTGTGCGCTTCCTCTCTTCCTGACCTTTTGGAGAGTCCAGACGATGAATCTGCATTGACCGTGCCATGAAGATTGCGCGCATACGGAGAGCCTGCATCTTATCGGAGAATCCGTCTGCGTGTGTCAGAACGTGACATAGGGTCGTTATGGCGAGAAGAGCCACAGTTGACGGGACTACGGGTCGCGAAGGATAATCTAGCATAGTCATAGCAAGGCGCGTGAAAGTGGCGAAGGCAATCCTAGCCTCTTTCTCTGTTGCTTTGAGACTTTCTAGGAGCTCGGATGTCACAACAAGGGTGCTGCCGGCATATATGCTCAAGAGCAGAATGACCACAGTAAAGTTCGGTTCCTTGCCCTCAGATATATCCCGGTAGGTCTCCTCCATCAAAACCCGCACAGACGGTATATGGAGAACACCAAGAGTCGGTTGAATAGCTCGTACGAATTGGTCGAAAAGTTGTCGTGCTTGCTCCACCGGGGGAAGACTTTCAAAGATGCGCCTCGGGTCTTGCATGCAGTCGTCGAATTCGACAATCTGTTCTCGTATTGCTGAAGAAGATAGCTTGGCGAAAGGAGTGCCACCTCCACCTCTTCCATGCTGTATCCAACGACATTTCAGCTAGCTGTGTGGGCTATGGAGTATCTGATGACCTGTACATACATTATCGGCCCTAAAGCCAGAGGTTCTGGAGCCTAGGTCGATTGGAGCTGGTCTCTGTTTATGTGCCGGAGTAAGTACGGAAGACAATGATGCGCCTTGATCACTCACATTCGTTTCATGTGTGGTCGAATCTTTGCCAAAGACCGCCTCTTCTAGCTTACGTATTCGATCCACTAGGCCAAAGGATCCATCGTTGTTGGGGTAGAGGCTTGGTGCGGTATCGCCTTCTGTTTGGGATACAGATACCGGCGAGATCACGGGGCCAACAGGTGAATCGCTAGCTGTACCATGTCTTGCTGAGTAAGTCGGAAGATCTTGAGGATCTGGTCCGGAGTCAAACTGGCAGTAGACCTTGCGTAGCTTGCAGTTGTTGCAAGGGTGTTTGCGATCACATCGCCATTTCTTTTGACGACAATTCTGGCATGATAGCCGTGGCTGTGGAGTCAATCGCTGCACCATAGTATGGGGCACAGCATCATGTTTTCGTTTCATGGTAGACATCATGTAAATAGTCCCGTTGCCGTATCATACATATCAAGTATAGCGTGTCCCTGCCAGGGAATCTGAGACTGGAAGCATTGCGCTAAAGATCAAGACTTAGTAGATGGACAGTGGAGAGGGACGAGAGAGCTGTCCCAATACGGCTGGCGGCTCCGCAACCCGCGGCGGTTCCTCTACCTTGCCAAATACGGGAAAGCCCCCCGCGGAGCAGTTTACACGAGTACCTTAATATTAGAAGGCTAGGTACAGTAAAGTACTAAGGTAGCTTGCGTGAGTTCTGTACGGAGAAGAGACTGCCTCCTCCTTGGCCAGACTTACCTTACCTTAGTTCTCCGTAGGTACCTAGTCCAATAGTTATCAAGAGGCTAGCTAGGCATTTCCTCGGCATTAATTCATCAATTATGATGAGAAGAACCCTGTAGAGAGAGATTGCCAGAATGAGTGGTTTTGATATAGAACGAAGTTACCTAAGGTATGCTAGAAGTTATCTACATATGTATTATTCTTAGTGTCTCTTAAGAAAAAACAGTTGCTTGAAAAGAATGCAGTGGCGATGATTGCTAAGAAATGGTAACTTATGTTAAGGACTCCCCCGGATAACCCTTGACGGGACTAGCGGAGCGGTGACTAAGCAGGCGGGAAGAGAGGCGGATTTCGCCCGGGGAGAGCGACTTTCACCTCAACCACATCCCTCTGGCACATTGACCTTTCTTGTCACCGCCTGGCCCTTGACTCAAGCTCCTACTCCATCTTTGCTTTTCTACCATTCTACTGGTTCTGACAAGGCAAACGATACTCTCACAAGATAGGACAACCTCGGTGAGGACGTGTTACTGTAGCGGGCGTTGGAGTTACGACTGTCGCATGAGCCCTTGGCAAACTACCAACGACGCCTGCGACTGCGACGCTTCACCTCAGATAAGCCGACTCTCTCACCCACGCCTTACCGTCGTGATATTCTAGAATCCCACTTCTCGTGTTCCACCGTCTCTTTAGCAATTCTTCATTCTCTTCCTACTCCTTCTTCGTTTCACCTAAACCCAGACAAGGATCCTGTACGAGGCCCTGCCCCGGCGACCATGTCAAACCAGCAGGTGGTGAGTATCCATCCGATCTATCCCTACCTGGATTGTGAGCTTTGTCGAGTATGGTGGCTATGCTTGCATGCCATTGAATAGTCTCACGACCTCAACACTTTCACAAAGATATATTCCTTTCCTTTGAAGGTCGTTGGCTGATACCTGCCAACAGGGCACGGTGTTCGATCGTGTCATCCAGGAGGTTTGCGATGGCTCTCAGGTGGACTTTGAAGAAAGTGGAGTGGATCAACAGACGCTTCTAGATTTGCGCAAAGTGAGTGATAATTCCAGTTTATGATTTCTCTTTGGATGAACAGTACGGGAAACGGGGATGATTGCTCAGTGTCAGAAGGGGGGGGGGTGTTAAGTGTGATGAGGTTCCCAAGCGGGGCCCGAGAGGAGGTGCGGGAAAGGGCAGTGGATGCGCGGCTGGGGGGAACTGCTGGCTTTTGAGTCTCTTTTTATACCGCGCCGCTTTTACCCGCCCGTCGCTCTAGTCTGCCAAGCCCACCTTCACCTTCTACTTACTCCCTCTCCCTCCTCATTCCTTCCCTCTTACCCCGGATCTCCCCTCACCACCCTTCTTTAATTCTTACTGCGCTGTCCTTACTGGGAGTCTGTCTCGGTCAAACCCTTCATTATTTCTGGATTATTTTATTCGCAATCCACTGACATTTTCTATCGCAGAGCTGGCAGAAGAAGCTATCTTCGTTGGGCGTCGCTCATTTCCCTTGGGATCCCCCACCACCGCAACAAGCCCCTCCCAGCCAAAACCAGCAACAAATACTCCCTCCCACTGCCACCGTCCCTTCCAACGCTCCTCGTCCTGCTCCGTCTCCTCATCCACCACAGCAACATGTTCCTCCTCCGCAACAACCCATTCCTCAGTCCATGCCCACCACGGCTCCCCCCATGCAAGCTCCGGCCCCGGTAGGTGCCCCGCCTCGCCCCATGGGTCACCTGCCGCCGATTAAGACGGAGCCTGGGGTCAACAATCAGCCGGGGATGATGCCCGTGAACAACAACGGCAACATGATGATGCCACCCAGTGGATCAGCCCCCCAGTCTGCTCAACAACGGGCCGCCGACATGCTCCGTCAGCGCTATGGAGACGCAGCTGCCACTTCGGTTAGTCAGCTGCAAGCCCAGTCGCAGGCAGCGATCGGCATGCCAGGTCAGCCACGCCCACCAAACATGCAGCATTTGCCGAATGGCCAGGCGCCCCAGATCAAGCAGGAGCCTGGCTACCCACCTGCCCCTCGTCCTTCCTTGGGGAATGCTCAAACCGATGGTGCTGGAGATGCACTCTCTGAGTGGAAGGCAGAGGTCGCTCGACGGCGTGAAGCCGCGCAACGTCAGAACGGAGAGGGCGACCGTCTCTTGCGGGAGCACCTGAAACAGCGCATGCTCCAGTTGGAGGGTGGAGGCCTTATGCTACCTTTGGAAGAGCGACAAACATCTTCAGCACGTGGCCTTTCGTTTAATTCAGTAGATGGAACTGGAGCGCAACCTTCGGCTGTTCCCAAAGCCCAGTTCGATGGTCCAGGTGGTGATGATGAAAGAGACGAAGATGACGAAGATGCCATTAATTCTGATCTCGATGACCCGGATGATCTTGTTGCTGACGAGCACGACGGCGACGAGTCTATGGGTCAAGTCATGCTTTGCACCTACGACAAGGTACAAAGGGTGAAGAACAAGTGGAAGTGTACCCTGAAGGACGGCATCCTGACCACTGGAGGCAAAGAGTGAGTAATCGGTCTCATATGGAGGGTTGATCTCGGCTAACTAGTTTTAGATATGTCTTCCACAAAGGCCAAGGCGAATTCGAATGGTAGGCCCAAGTTACGAATCAGATCGCCAAGCTCAAGAACATGTCCTGCTCATGCGTCTCCTGTTTCTTTTTCCTAATTCCCCGGTGCTTCGCCTATTTCTCCTGCCATTTTTGATGTAGAAAACCAGTTATGACACCAATTTATGATGAAGAATCAGCCCATTCCACACGTTCGGGGAGTTGGTCAGTCCAAAGTGACCTTTCCCATGACATACGTAACTACGTTACTACATACTACTCTACTACTGGAAGGGATGGATGGATTCCCTCCATCTCGGGTGTCGATTTTTCTTAGTTTCTTTCTTTCCTTCGTTCCACTTTGGATGTATCGTGGCGCTTGTTCAGGTGGACGGCAGTCTCTTCTGCTCTTTTCGTTTCACTTCTTCCCCCTTTCTTGCTTCCACGCTTGTTTCTCATCGGGATCATGTACTAGATTACCTCAAGTCGAATGAATATGACGTTCCTATCTCGTATGTGTATCTCTTTTAATGAATTGCTGCGCATCGGTGTCCCAACGTAGTAACCCCACCAAAGATCTAAGTAATTAACTAGAAGGCCGGGCTTACGACTGCGTGCATGCCGCCAAAAGTGGCCACGGCCAACGTCTATCCAACTTGTTGTGTGTGATTCCCTCGGATGTACAGCCCTGAGCCCCGTAAGAGGTACATGCAGTTCATAAAGAGACAGGCAAGTCGGATATCTTTTTCTTCTGGTGGCGGTGGTGGTGATGGCAACTATTAGTTGGTGAGTGCTGAGATGCTGACCGCTGGCTGCTGACTCGCGCGGAGCGTAACTACTTAGCGATACTGCTCAGTAATCTACTCAAGTGACTGGGAAACCCTAGCAACATGCTGCTCTTGCAAAAGCAGCAGTAGACCGTACAGCCCTTAGTAGGTAGTTGTAGCAAGCATTTCATCAATGTGACTATTGAATAGTTCTGAGTGGTTCGCTGGGGGTGGTGGCCGAAGGCGCCGGGGGG